>NW_009711934.1:46604-85304 GCF_000703405.1 Apaloderma vittatum
GCACCCCCAGCGTGGCACACAAGAGCCAGCCGTGGCCTTGGTCACTGTAGAAATAAGTATCAGCAAGTCCCAGGCAGTAACTGCAAACATCAGGTGTTATCACTGCCAGTAGCACACACTGTCTGCAAAAACATGCTGCGAACTTCAGAAAGTGCAGCCCTTTAGAGGAAACTGAACTGGAAAGTAAAAATCACTAAAGAGAATGGGTTTTTTAGCTAAAACCAGGACATATGCTGAAGTTAGCTGCATTTTAAGAGATTCTGATAAAATTCATAGACTGATCAAATTTAATACTTGGATTGGTTTGACTTTTTTTTTTTTCTTGCGCTCTATACCCTTGGAGTATTTCAGAACTTTTACACTGATTAATCATTTTCTGAAAAATATTTCTAAGTTTTACTATGATACATTGTGGGAACTCACATTCTTGTCCAAAGGTGTATTATGATTTTAAATTTAGAAAACTAGGAAATTCTTCAGAGAGCTCAATTAGTAAAAAATTAATAAGTTCATCCTTTTTGGTTTCTTTCTTTTTTGTGTGCTTAAGTTTCTGTATTTACATTTTCTAAGACTACAGATTTAAACAGTTCTTATAGTTCTACTTCTGTTAAACTTATGTTACAGAAGCATAAACAGAAGAGGAAATGTTATTTCCTGTACCAAGTTATGACTTTATGACAGACCGAAGGAAAAGTAGTATTCTTGGTTAACTCACTGAGTTATCAGAGAAGTACCTCAGCAGTATGCAAAATTCCGGCATAAAAATCCTCAGTTTCTTCTGTGGCTGCTTTATTTAACTATCTATAAGTGTAATTTTTTTTTTAATCCAACACGTTTCACTCCTTCCATCATCCTCTTATTTGTGCCTGTGATAGTTCTGTTAGCTGATCAATATTGTATCTAAGAGCAACTTGAACTCCAAGATTGTAGAACTTTTCAGTTGAGATTATGTTTTATTGGGTTATTGAAAAACAAAGCCAAAAAGCTGTTTCTCACAGGAGCCTTGAAATAAGGGGAAAGAATTATTATATTTTAGGAACAAGAAATAAAATTTTTGTTTCTGAAAAAGGGAGGACAGGACAATGTTTGCTCCATCTCAAAAGCTATAGTGCTTGAAAGGCTTGTAAGCCCTTCGTAGGTTCAGAATTGTGTTATTTATCTCTAATGACCTTTTTCTGCTTTTAATCTATTTTCATCTGTCTATTTTAATCTTTTTCATCTATTAAGATCTTGCTTTGGTTTATCCTCCTGTAAACATTTTTACTGTTTTTTTTTCCCCAAATGTATTTTCCTCACTTTTTTCAGGAATAAAAATCCCCTCATCCACAAAGTTATGTTAAAAATAAAATTAATTAGCACAGTTGAGTAATTAACTAAGCTATGTATAGGACTTCTACCCATGTGGATTTTGTACTCATAATCTGTGTAACCCAGTGCTTTATTCTTTGTTGTTTTCTAAATGTGTGAAAGCCTCAAAGCCTATTATTGACAGGTTTGTGCTATAAAATTTTGTCACGTTTTATTCTGAAACAGATTTACAAGGTAATTCTTCTTTCATTATATTTATGAATATTGCTACTCTTTAAACTGCTTCTCTGAAAATATCGGTTTGAACGTTTTGAAGACAAGGACATTGTTCATTATGTTTGTGCTGTGACACGCTAGTATCTTCAGTGCTTTTGTACCATTACTTTTAAATAAAACTAAATCTGAACTATTCAAGGAATATGTTCAAAGGATTTGCTGGATAAGAATTCATAGATACAGTTGTGAAAATTTATATTCTCAGATCTCCAGAAGGGTATCTGTGCTTGGCTACTTTTCTGTTTCACTGAAGCAGTCCTTTGAAAAGCTTGTTATGCTCTCTGCTGGTCTTGCAGTAATGAAAAAAAGCTCTTCTGTTCACTTTAAATTTTTGTTCTTTTTATTCCAACAGATTTTGATGATTCTCTCAATCTTTGGAAGGCTCCATCTAGTCAAAGTCAATCTTCACATTCTCAGTCAACATCCGAAACTATGGTAACTTGCAATCTGCTTAGTTTAAATATATTGTTTATGAAACGCTTTGAAGAAATTTAGCACTTTTACAAATGCTTAAAACGCCAACAAAACACAAAATAAAACTGAAAATAAGAAAGCTGAAACCAAAGTGAAATTTACTCTGAAGTCGCTTTAATATGCCAAAAAACCCTTTAAGAGTTATTTACCTAAGCAAAAAAAAAAAAGCTTACCATGACTAGCTAAATGCCTAAGACAGTGCTGAATAATGTAGCTTCTCACAGCAAAAAATATTCTCTAGATAGTACTTTGTAATTGGCTTTATTGACAAAATGCAGTCATCTCTATCTACAGTTGTCACTTCTGCTGCTTTTATCCAAACTCTCCTTTCAAAGTGAACCTGTATTTACAGTACACACGTACAGAACTGGATCAATCTAAACCTCACAAGTACATTGGGTTAAAATTATGTTCTGTGTCACAATAAACTCTGAATTCTGAAAATGCTTGTGTGGCACAAGTGTTTTCAAGACCTGAAGTGTGAAAAATATAACAAGGCAAGTGGCTGCTTGAGAAGTTTGTTTCTGGCTAGGATGATTACTGCAATGAAATTCTGTAAACTTACGCTGTCTTTTAAGGCAGGAAGTGCATAGAAAGAAAAACTGAATTATGTTCTTTCAGTTCCAGAATAGATTTGCAATATCAGATCAGGCTGAGGAATAAAGCTTCCTAACATTCCTTAGTTACCTGATAAAAATAATCTTTTTTCCAAGACTGGAGCATAACTGTGACATGTTGCACTGAAATCCATTTTTATAATTTTATATTTTCCTCAAAAATTTTTGATTCATGAGTAACCTTATAATGTAATATTGAAGCCATAATATCACAGCTTGGAAGTTTCTTTTTTGTTAAACATATGTGCTGTTATAACAATAAAGAACAAGATACTATCTTATTTTATTGACTAAAATTTTCTCTACTGTTTTCAATGTACTATAAATGTATTACTGTCTAGTACTGTTAATGTTATCTCAAATATTTTTAAAAAATCCACCAAAATATCAAACTCTAATTTTAAGCTAAAATTTCTCTTTACTGGAAATTTTATTATTGAATTTGATTTTTTGTTCATCTAAAACAAAACATCCAAAAAAGCTTTAGGGTTATTTTAAACACAAATGTTTGAATTTGAGTATCTGAAACTAAAATGTATGATAGTACATGCAAATCAGGAGGTAGGTACTAACATGAATAGTGCTTAAAAAAATATTTCCATAAGAATCTCATGTTGTTTGAAAGCAGTTATTTCCAAATTGCTTTTTACTGAATAAATGGAGCGCCATAAAAGTTGAACAAATTTCATCTTGTTTTTTTTTCCTGTTTCTTGAGGGAAAAGTTAAATTTTAGCAATTTTTATGAGAGCTGAGTGTCTCATCTGCTTAAAATTGTGCTTGAGTTCTCATAAAGAGTTGAAGAATTCATTACATAAAATTTCTTTCCACTTAAGTAGCTTAAAAGAAAAGAGGAAAACATAATTTGGAATCTCCTAGATCAGATTATTATATTTTTAAAGTAGCATCATAATTTAACATAAAGGCATAACTCTACAATTTAATTTAACAAATGGACAACTAACTGAAGTAGAAAGCCCAGGAGCGTACTAAGATACACTCGTTTGTATCAGTCTGCCAGGTGTTGTAGACATCGTATTTGCTAAGATTATGCCCTTAGATCTTTTGTAAGAGAATTTTATTCAAGTTTTTTGTTCTGTTTTCTTCTCCTCCTTAATTTCCATTTGTCCTTCATGGACATTTTTAGTAGCTGTAAACTCTTGGGTTTATTAATGAAGTTTCTTACTTTAAAAAAATACCAGTGCTGACATGACGGATGATAAGTTTCTGAGCTAGAAGGCAGGAAACAGTGATCTGATTTTCCAAAGACAATATTAATTCGGAGAAGAAAGATGAAGGTAGGGAACTGAGGCTAAATGCAAACTCTGTTCCAGAGGGCAGCTAGTGACTGTTAAGTGTCTTGTTTGTTAAGTGTGAAATTTGGAAATACTTTTAAAAACTCAGACTTGTCCTGAAATCAGGCATTTGCAACACGCTCTGATATAACTTCAAATGTTATGTTCCTACAGTTTGGTACAAAGCTTTCAGTTTTGATGTATGAGAAAAGGAATATATTTATTAAGTCATTACAGAAAGTTTGCAGAAGTCTCTAAATTTTCTACATTCCAGGAAGATGTATTTATTCCAAGCCCACTAGATGGCACGCTTTACCCATCACAGATGAAAGCTAGTATGCAGGTCTTAACTGAACGTAAAAATGTTTTCCTTGTGTATGGTATGGGTTTAATGACAACAGCCACAAATAACTGAGAGTTATCAGCAATCAAGCCAAGTAGAATTGTTTGTATCAGAAGCTCTTCTCTTATGTTTTTATTTTTTTTAAAAAAACACTTCTGAATATGTACCTATCCATTCATTTCATGACTGTCAGTCTAGAAGTTGAAACTGTTTTAGTTTTTTCTTCAGTAAGCCACATCTTGAAAATCTTTACAGACACAAAAATAATGTCTTTTTACTGAAATATGTGAATTTCTTTTCTGTGAGGAGAAAAGGTCTGCTGGATTTATTCTTTTTTTTTAAAAAACAGTTTTGACAAAACGAAAAAGATACTATTAGTTTTCCCTGTTTTCAGATTTCACATAATCAATACTTTAATTGAGCTATCTGCTATCAAAGGCTAATTTCACGCAGGGTTCATTTAACCTTCAGTGAAAACAGTATCTAAATTAGTTTTTGGCTTCATCTTTTTTCTTTTTTCCCATACCCAAATTTTCCCCTAAATTTGCAGAAAGTAAAATTGAGAAAATTAAAGAGCAAATATATGAATAACAGATTTTTTTTTCTTTAGTCTATAAAATAGTCTGTCAGAGGTCATGCAGAGGCCATAAATACAATTTTGCCCATTTGATAGAGCAAGGAATAGCGATGTAGGGATTAAATCAATGATACAAGGTCATGTAAAAGACAACAGCAGAGTGTATTTAAGATTTAAACGTCTTTAAGATTTCAGTGGATTACAGATTTTTGTCAAATTTACCTTTATTTTTCTGTAAACTGGAATGTAGATATCACAAAAAGTCCAATTATGACAACATTAAAATTCTATTTTTCATAGAATTCATAGTTTAAACATTAACTTGGGGTTTCGTTACAGAGAACAAATCTGTTCTTGTTTTAACTAGTGTGTTGTTTTGTATTTAGTCAGCATGGAGATACTTGCTTCATGCAGCAGAAATACAGTAGGGCTGTTCTGTGTCCAGGACTGCTTAGCAGTTATTTAAAAACTTGACCTAAAAATGGTGTAGGTTTAAGATGTACAGATATTTCCCAGATAGCTTTGAGTCATGGCCATTCTTTCCTATGAAATCTTCTTGCTATTTTATAAAAATATGTGCTTTCTTTTCTGGAACCATAATTACCAGAGTGCTATACGTTTAAGTGATTTAAACCTTTGAGAAGAGAACTGAATAGAATTAATCACTGCAAGCCTCTTAAAGGAATGCCAGACGGATTTTTATACTAGAGGTTAAGAAAAGACCTTTTATTCATTCCTAGTAGATAAATGACAAAACCCGCACATTTCTCCTGTGTTTCCACTCAGACAGTTTTTGTATTCTTTTGTATTAGTTCTAACCTGCAGTCGCCATCTCCCCACACACAACCCTTTCTTATCTCCAATTTAACACCTGTCCAGAGTCTGGTGTTTCACTCTGGAGCAGCAGAATGCTTCCTTGCTCCCAGAAAGAATATGGTGGCAGTAGTAAATAGCCCTTAGCACATACAATGTCTCAGACCCCAGTTCATCTTTATCAAAGATCATTTATGAAAGCGGTCTTTCTTTTCTTTCCTGAAAAGCAGAGCACTGTGGAAACAGCGTCATTGTGATACTGTGCTCTTTCTGTTAAGACAGCAAAAAAATTCTGGGTTTAACCCATGTTCCTCTGTGAATCAATTACCAAAAAATGTTCCATCAGTGCAGGAAGCTGGTATTTTTTTTCTAAACAGATAAAGCTTTTATTGTTTAGGTTTGTTTGTTTGCTGTTTAACATATTTAAGACTTTATTTTTATTTCTTTGCTCACAATGTTTAGACAGTTTTAGAAGATGGAGAAAGAATTGAGTGATGTAGAAAATATTAGTCAATAATATGTGAAAGCTTCTATAAATTCATAATAATATCTTTAAGATTATTTTCAGCATCGTAATAATTTCTTTAGGGCTTTACTTGTTGCAGAACCACCGTATGGACTGTTAGAAAGTGTGTTTTGCATTTGTACTTTTTAAGAAAAGGTTATAATTTTTTTTTTAAAATTACTAGAATCCCTAAAATTGAGGTTTGGAGCTGAATAAATGCAGAATTTACAATGTGTCAAGCTGGATTGATTTACTCTGATGTAAATAATGGGTTTAAATAATTATTCAAATCAGCAAGCCTTGAACTTCAGGTAATTTATTTTGATTAGGCAATATGGGTTTTATTTGTATAATCTAACCAGAAATTGAATTTCAATTGATTGGTACAATTTGGTACTGCATTTTGCTAGAAAAAAATTGTTTAGACAAGCATGTCTTAGAATTTATGTGACCCAAGCTATATGTGAATTCTGGATTTCAGACACGTGTCCCAGATCTTATTGTAGCTTGTCTGCTGTGTTACAATAACCTTCTGGGTTTTTTGAGGAAAAACTGAGCACGCTTGAGGAGAAAGATTGAAGAGTGTAGGATGGATGGTAGTGGGAGACCGGAAGAAAAGAGGAGAGAGAAGGGATTTGCAGCATGGAGGTAGCATGCGAGGACTCTGGACTCACGTAGAGATGTGCTGATAGAAGCCTAACAATATTTGGAATTAATAGGCAATGCAAGGTGGAGTTAAACCTTCGAGGGAATGAGAAAAGACTAAATAGAGAATTTGTGTAGCTCAGAATGCTGCTCAATAAATCAAGGCCGAACCTGGAAAGCAGTGACCTAACTACAAGGATACCATAGCTAGGAAGAGAGTACTCTGTGATTTTGTTGCCTCTACCTTTGTTGTCATTAAGTGACTTTTGACTATTCCGTAGCTAAAACAATATTCCAGGTGATATTAGAATAAAACTTTAAAAGGGAAAACTTTTAAATATTTCAGTCTTCCATAGGAAAGCTCACTGTGGGGAAGAGTCTAATAGCATCCTTCTTCAAGCTGAAACTGTCTCGAGATTTCATTGGATTCTTTACACCAAATAGTGAGACTCTTTGGAAAATCGTAGAATCATGGAATGTCTTAGGTTGGAAGGGACCTTAGAGATGACCTAATCCAACCTCCCTGCCATGGACAGGGATGCCCTTAACTAGACCAGGTTGCTCAAGGCCTCGTCCAACCTGGCCTTGAACATCTCCAGGGAGGGGGCATCCACAGCCTCTCTGGCAATCTAATCCTGAGTCTTGCCACCCTGGTACTGAAGAATTTCTTCCTAAGATCCAGTCTAAACCTATTCTCCTTCAATTTAAATTCATTTCCCCTTGTCCTATTGCTGGACACTCTTGTAAAAGTCCTTCTCCAGAAAGAAAATTTTATCTGATGTGAAGTGTCCAGCTAGAAAACAAAAACAAAGAGTGAAAAGAGACCTGACATGGGAGATGCTTATGCCATTCTCCGAAACAGTTCACATGTCTTGTGTTTCAAAAGCATATTATTAAGCTGGAGACTCTAGTTCTTCGGATCTCAAGGTTGTGGTTTTAAACACAGTAGCAAGAGCATTAAGAACTTTTGAAAGCATGCAAAATTAATATGATAAATAATGTAGAACTGGTAGAAGGAGCACGGCAGTATGACAGTAAAATTATCTGCTGTCCTGTAAATATCTCTTATCTTCACCGTGAAATGAACATTTATAGGGATGACAGGACTAAGGTTAAGAGAAATACCCAGAGTTGGAAAGACTCTGGGAACTTCAGCTCTGGCTGATGACTAATGCACTTGTGATATTTTTATCTTGACGTGTCCTGGTAAAAATGGACAAGTGCTGATGTTCTCAGTAGACCAAATAGTCCATGAAAAATTTGAGTTTAAATGCTTCAGTAATGCCTTTCTATCTTAGTCCAAACATATATTGAGTCAATTATATGGATGAAAAAGAAGGATAAAGAGGAAAAGGAATTTCCAGTAACGTGGGCATTGATCAGTTTTTAACTGGAATGTTTCAAGCTGTTCATATTGCACATCTTTCAGTAATTTCAACTTTTGTGTGTTTATAAATGATGTGTACACAGATAGTGAGCAAAAATTAGTCAAATTGGTTTTGAACAGTAATTCTTACATAGTTTTGGTTTTGTGGATTTGTTGGTTTTGCTGGGTTGATGGTGTTTCCCCCTACTGCCTCTTCAAGCAAATTTAACCAGAAGTCTGCTCTATAAAAGTTGGAACCAACTAGTTTCTTTATTATGTCTTTCTAGATTCGATCTGCATCACCATCCCTGAGGAGTGTTACTGGGCTTCAGGCAACAGCCCCAACAAATTCGACCAGTTTTATTCCTGAAATTGTTGCTGATCGGCTTATGGCACAAGGTAAGGCAAATATTAAGCTCGTGTACATAGTAATGAATATGATCAGAGAGTTATAGAATAGTTTTGGTTGGAAAAGACCTTTAAGATCACTGAGTCCAAGCATTGACCGAGCCCTACTAAGTCAGCCACTAAACCATGTCCCTTGTCTCTTAAACACCTCCAGGGATGGTGACTTAGCTACCTCCCTGGGCAGCCTGTTCCAGTGACTGACAACCCTTTCAGTAAAGAAGTTCTTAATGTTAGCTTGCCTATATTCCAGTACTTGTACATGCAAGTAACGGTTGTATAATGCTGAAGCAATCACCACTGGTGCTTCTAGTGGTTGTTTTGGAAGATAAACATAAACCACTTCCTTTACAATTAAATAGAGTGAGTTTTATTTGACAGAAGTAAGTAAAAATGGTTGGTACTGCTTGAAAGTAACTCAGGACTTGGATTCTATTCCTGTAAACCAGTCACCGCTTCAAAAGATTCAACTTTGGTAAAACTGTCATATGCATACATGCAAACGCACAGATGTATATATAATTCCTTTTATATATAGTAAGAGAAAAATGTGCATAATGTAAAACAATAAAAAAGTTATGTATGTAGATAAATGTAATCTACAAATATAAAGTAGTACTCTTTTAAAGAGAGAAATGAAAATGTATATCTTTTAAAATTGACCATTTGTCTTTAACAATTACTAGTGCCTTGTGGAAGGAACATTTTATTTCAGAACTATTTTAAATAACACTCTTCCTGTATCTGATTTCATGTTTGTTAGGTGTTTTGTGTTTGTATTTTGGTTTTTTTTTTCTTGTTGCAGGGTATACTGTTTTAAATGTAGAGGAAACTTGGATATTTTATGAAAAATAAGAAGCAATTTGATTTATATAGCTGCTCTAATTAAACTTTTTTTTTTTTTATTATTAAATGCATTCTAGGTCAAAGCGATACAACCACAACAGAATCTCCAAGTCAACATGGTTATCCTGTGTCTGCCACTCTGTCTAAGCAGCGTGCTGCAGTCACACCTGCCCTTTTGTCAGCTGCTTGCAGTCTTCTGCACAATCTGTTGGTTGTCACACCAGAAGATACTGGAATTGCTCTTCAGCAAGCGCATTTGCTAACAGCTCTCAGCAGGTACGAGATCAATAACTGCTGAACTACAAACAAAGTGTAGCAGTAGTGGTGAAAAGTTTGAAATGAAATCTACTTGTATCTCTTACCAAAACTGTTAAATATATTGATTACTTTTTCTTTCTGAAGTGTTAAAAAATGCCTTTAAAAAAAATACAGACAACAAAAAAGAAGAATTTAGATTGTTTTTTTCACAGAAAAGGTCGTCATATTGGTGGTTCCATTTGTGGTGTCTGTCTTACACAGGACTACTGTGTTCCTCTCGTAACGTTTTAGGTTTTTGCCTAGATGGCCATTTAGTCATCCTTTTTTGAGGGGTAATTTTTTATTTTTATTTTTTTTCTTTGATAGAACAATGCATGATATAGTCAAGTGTTTAAAATTCCAGATCATTTCAGTTTATTTTGATTTTCTTCTTTGAATTGTAAGCAATATTTTGAGGATGAGCCACGGGCTGTCACACTAAAAGAGAGTAAATAATGCTTGCCAGATTTGGAAAAGTATTGGATGATAGACTCTAGTGCTTTGTCTCTTTTTTAACGGAGAAAACGCTTCAAAATTATCTTCAGATTGTATTCCATGTTTCCATTTGCATTGTAACATATTCTTTCATCTGAGGGAAGTGTTTGGAAGTCCTGAAGTGAAGCATGAAAATTAGTTCAGGTGGTTTTTTTTAAGGTTTTCAAGAGCTTTTGTAGTTGCTTTTCATACTGCCATTAATGAAAAAACCCACCCCTTGTCTGAATACAGTTTATATTGTTGCAGAGCTGTTTATTTTTCTACAGGAAAGAAAATAATAATCAAATACAACCAAACATTTTTTTTAGCAGCGCAGTAACAGCCGCTGGTACTTGTTAGCCTGTTTCGAAACACCTTACTGCTGCTATAGTTGCCATTGGACTAAACTTAGAGCTAAACCCTGCTATTTTAAGCAAGTTCTACAGAATTTATTTTTACTCTGTTGTCTTCTACTGATGTTAAGTTAGTAGAATATTTAAGTATATTTCTAACCAACTTTATTTTATTTTAGTCTTGTAAGTGCTAATCTGGTTGAGAGATGTATCTTGGAACTGAAAACTCCATTGGGTCATACATGTCATACAGAACATGTAAAAGCTCAGGTTAGAGAAGCGTTTGTTACTTTCTATATTTTAAAAAAAATTAATTATGTTTGCATATTCTATATTCATTAACATAGTCCAGACACACTGCTATAGGCTACATTCATGTGAATCTCTGTGCTTTTGACATGGAATAGGAGAAAATAAGCCATGGTATATTCAACACTGAACAATTAATTTCTGTGTTAGAACTATACCTAGAACCATTAAACTGAAACTCATTTCTGTTTTAAAAATATAAACTGAGTTTAGCAGTTACAGAAATCATATTATAGAATTTGTTTGTATAGTATTGAAGTATGAGCCAGCTACAATAACTGACACATTTCTTATTTATTTTCTGCAATAAAGCTGACTGCTTTGCCTTGTCTCCAGTCCCACACTTAGATAGTTCTCAAATAATTTTGATGTGTGTGAAGTATATAAGGTTACTGCCAACTACTCTTGCATCAAATTTAACTATGTTGTATATATAATGTATAAAACATACTATGTTCATGGCATAGCATCATTTTAAAGCTTCTGTTGCACTGCATTCAGATTTACTTTGAAGAAAGGTAACTGGGTTGTTAAGAAAATGTGTTTCTGCAGAAATCTTGTGAGAATCAATAAATAAAATATGTCAGGAATTGTTTTTTTTCCTAAAGCTTCAAATTGAGCTTCTGTTTTCAGGAAGAACACACAAATTCTTCAACCACTTTTTATGGTTTTCCTTGTGTACTTCTAGAGGATATGATGCTGTACATTTAATGAGAGTTGTGACTTTCTCACAAGGAACTTTATTCTTTGTCGCTAGAAAATGGATTTCAAGGATGTGTTTCCAGACTAGGAGTTTTGTTTCATTTTCTAGAGCAAAAATTAGAGGAAAAATTTTCAATTTATATCGTATTATTCTTTGTAAGTGTTGTATATCAATTCAAAATGTTATAAACCAGTTGAGGTAATGTGGGATGTACAAATATATATCTTGATTTCCTATCTTCTAAAAACTGTTTAACAGGTGTTATTACTACTTCGGTACTTATCATCTGTGTCAAGGCTTCTGAAATCATGTTTGTTGGTGGACTCTCAGCTTGTAATTCAGGATGAACTGTTGGAACCTCTCTTGGGAAATACCTTCAAGATTCTCACCATTCGCTCCAAAGACGAGTTAGGTAATGAAGTACCTTGTTTCCAGTACACCTAGGCAGAGGCAGATCTTCATTTGCGCACCACCTTCATTTAAATTGACTCTTGTCAGGCTTAGCTACCCAGATTTGTGCACATCTCTAAGTGGTTTGATTTTCTTCTGTATTATCTTTGCAGATACCGAGGTAACATCAGAACTTCATGAAACATGGGTAGACTTTTTCAACCTTCTAGCTACATTGTTGTGGAAGAGTGGCCAAATATGTTTTCCATCTGTGACGGCAGCCCTTGCAAATCATTGTACAGCAATAATTGGTAATAACTACTCCTGGATGGATTTTAACCTAGCAAGTAATAAATAAACAAATAGGGAAAAAGGGGCATTCATATTACCAGTGGCATATCCAGAATGAAAATCTAATGTGTGCAGAGCTTCACCGACTTTTCCCTTAACTAGATTTTTGTAACTCTTTCTTTGTTATCAGACTAACCTCTGAACTGCCAGATGAGTTCACAAATTTTGTCTGAATGTATGGGTTAGTGATTCTAGTTGTAAAGCTTAACTAAATACAGCACCTGTAGGTAGTGAAATGATCCATTAGTACTTCATTTTTTTCCTTATATGTGGGGTTTTTTTTCTATATCTTACATAAAAGGAATACAAAAGTCAAAAGTTTGAGGGGAGGTAAGAGATATAGGAATTCAAGATTATTGTGCAGGTTTTTGTTTGCTTTTTAATTATTCTTTCATTAGTTACTTGGCTAGACAGGGTAAGTAGTCTAAGTCACCAAGATTTCTGTCATGAACGAGCATAGTCCTTTTAAGTTTGTGATTTCAGCTGGGTGCATGTTAAGTCATCTTGTGAATCTGAGTCCAATTGCACAGAAAGCTGTTGAATAAAATAAGGAAACTTCAGAAAAATTGTTGTAATGACAGTTGAGTAATTTAGCAAACAGAAATTGCTTTTATTTATTTTACAGTCAAATTGATTCACAACAATTAAGTCATTCAAAGCTATAAAATTCAAACTTTTCTAGTTTTTTGAAGACTTATCAATTGCGTAGAATTTGTAGAAATCCTTGTGCAGTGCACAGGTGTAACTGCTCACACACTTTCTTTGAAAAGGCTTTCTGATTTCCAAAGCACTTAAGCTTTATTCAGAATTAAATTAAATTTTTATTCTTCTGTTTTACCTTTCAGAAACCATTTGTGATTGTATTCACCTGTCAGCCACGCATCCTGCTTTATATATGGCTAGTTTACAGTTCCTCTCTGTCCTTTTGAATGAGGAAGGAAGAAGACGGCTCCAAGATAAAGAGAGTATATGTCAGAATCCAACTATTAGCTTTCTTCTGGATCATGTTGAAGGGTGCCAGGCATCAGTAACTCAGCTTACTGCATTAATAATTCAGGTATTTAAAATCTGACAATGTGCTTGCAGGATATGTTTTTGCATTTTTGTCTTTTGTTAACAAAACAGCTTAGTTACCTAATGAAAAATCAATGGTTGCCAATTATAAATCAAGACATTCTTAATTTGAGACATCTATTACACTAATTTTTTAAATTCAGGTAATAAGCTGGAACAATTGCAAATAAGCAACTTCTCTTAGAAGTGCCTTGCAAAGCAATTATGCTGCAGCAGCGTGGTACGAAATCTTACATAGAGAAGATGATACATAGATGTAATATGTTTGGCCAAATACTGATAACACTTTTTTATTTTCTGCTCTTCCAAACATGTAATGAGATTTTTGAAATTTGAGACCTAGTTATGCTCATTGTACGTGACAACATTTGTTGTTCTTAACAGCTGCCTTTGTAAAAACTATGAACCAAAATGAATCATTGAACCTTTTAGTTCACCCCCTGATAATCTAAGATTAATGTTGCTGCACTTAAGGAGCATATATTAATGTATTTTCCAAGCTAGTTTCAGATTGGCTAGGTGACCAACTTTCACTAATTGTTTCAACAATTTGTTGCTTGACCTAATATGTATTGGTGACAAGGTGTTTATTTCTAGACACTTATTCTGAATATTCTAACTTTCTTAATGTAATATAGTTATTCTTATTTATACTTTTATATACTGTTCTAAGTAATTCTTTTATCTCCTTTATGTTTCCACCTTTCACTTATTTACAGACTGTTAAAATATCTTCCATTACTTAGTAATAAGAAAAGTTATATATGAGATTCATGTCTAATTTATTTCCTCTCACAAATTAATTCCTTCATCTCTGTACTCATTGTCCTTCTTTAAATTATATGTGATTTGTCACTGTAACAATAGTAGGGCTTAGAAATGTAGTGTTTGTCTGAAAGATGCATGTTTCATAGAATATAATGTAGCTTGTGTTCTTTTGCTGCTGTGTTATAGCACTGTGGCTCTGTAGCGTTTATTGGGGCATCGTATTTTCTCCACTGAGAACCTGGTGTCTTTTACGGAGGAGAAATGTCCTAAGAGGATCTCTATCGGTAACACTGTATAGGCCACTAAACCTAGAATTCCCTAGCTCTCTGGCAACTAATGTCAGACGATTTCAGCACATACAGGTCCTGTGAGGACATGATTTTCAGAGACTCTGACAGCAAAACAGGGGCACTTCACTGAAAACCCATAACTTGCTAAATATTCTGTTAGGGGTTTTGTGTTTAATGCTTATATGTGTGCCTAAAACTTTGGTTGGAAGGACCTTAAAGGTGATCTGGTTCCAACCTCCCTGCCAGGCGCAGGGACACCTCCCACTCGACCAGGTTGCTCCAAGCCCCATCCAGCCTGGCCCTGGACACTTCCAGGGAGCTTCTCTGGCCAAACTGATCCAGTGCTTCACCAGCCACATTGTAAAAAATTTCTTCCTTATATCTAGTCCAAATTTACCCTGTTTTAGTTCCTGTCACATGAGACCCTGCTAAAAAGTTGCTCCCCATCTTTCTTATAAGACCCTTTTTAAGTACTGGAAAGCTGCTGTAAGATCTCCCTGAAGCCTTTACTTCTCCAGGCCGAACAACTTGAACTCTCTCAGCTTGTTCTCTTAGGGGACGTGTGCGAGCCCCCTGATCATCTTCCTGGCCATCCTCTGGACTGGCTCCAACAGGTCCTTGCTGGGAGCCCCTAGAGCTGGGAACAGCACTTCAGGTGGGGTCTCCCGAGAGCAGAAGAGAGGGAGAATCACCTCCCTTGACCTCTCGTCACACTTCTTTTGGTGTAGCCCAGAATGAGATTGGCGTTCATGAGCACACAAGCCTGCGTCCAGTTTTTCATCCATCAGAACCCCTACGTCCTTCTCTGTAGGGCTGCTCTCAATCCACTCTGCCAGGCTGCACTCAAATCTAAGCCTGGATTTATGCTTGGGACTACCTTGATCTTAAAGTTTATTGTACATGAAAGCACCAAAACCTTTCAAAGTAAGCAATGTCTTTACTGAATTAGTTGTATGCAATAATGTGTGCAAATTTAGGACCTGATCTTCTAATACTCACACCTGCAGACCAGGTCCTGAGTTAGTGTTTGCCAGTGCGTATCTGTTGTACAGATTTGATGTAATTAGGATGAATAATGAAGGTGATTGTTTGAAAATTCTCTCTCTCAGCCTTTCCTTCTTAGTCAATTATTTACTTGAACGCTTCTCTTGAAGAAAGAACATATTTAAATATTTTGGCTGTTTTGGTTTTGCTTTTTTTGTTTGTTTTTGGTTGTGGGTTTATTGTAGTAGATTACTTCTCTTCCAGCTGCTGCTCTTTCAACTGCCTCTCAATGACCACTGGGGTAATGAGTAAATAAATACATGTACTTTGCTGTAAAAACTTGAAGCTGTTTCTTTTCTAATTCTGTCATCCTTTTTGGGATGATCATAGTAGCTGTTCCCTTTTCATGCATTATAAAGCCCCAGACAGCATAGGACGTCTTAAATTTATAACACTTCATAATTTCCAGAAGGAATTAATAGTGTCTGTTCTTCTTTTACTACTTTAATACCAGTAGTCCAAATCTATAGAATCTACTGGCATAAGGCACCATAAATTTCCATACAGTTTTTTTTCTATTCAGCTGGTGGTTAGTCATGAATTAGTTATTAATTATGTAAGTGTTCCCTATGAATGACAGACATTTTCTTTTTTTGTTATAAAGTGCAATTACAGAGTAAGGAGAAAATGCATAAAGGAGCATGGAATGTTGCTAGTTTTTTCAGATAAAGTTTAGAAAATATTAAGATGAAATTAAAAGTTTTAAATAAGGTATAAATCTAGAACAACTCACCTTAATTAAATAATCTGTTCTAATCAGATACATAATAATTAATTAAAGGAAAATACCCACGAGATTGGCAGGAAAATATGTTTTTTATTACTAAAATTTTCCTAAGTACTATAAAAAAATAAAAGCAGCTAACAGAGCAAAAGCCTTTGAGTGGAAAAATCACAAAATCTAAGTTTTAGGCTATGCAGGATAGAATGAACTCAACATTTTGTTTTATGATTTGCATAAATGAGCATCAAGTTCAAACTTCCAGCTTTTTATATTTTTAACTACTGAAACGTCTACATCCTTTAATCTGAAAAGAAACTACCACCTCTCAGTACAGAGAAATAGTTAATTTACTTAGAACATTCTTGTTTTGGTAATAGCTTTGAGATTTCACATGGTGTCTAACACAACCAGTTGTAGTCTAAATGGGAAACTTTTTGTTGGCTATAAATGCAGAACCCAGCCCATGCATTGGTACTTTAATTTTGTGTCAGTTTTCCTTATCAGTGAGGTGAGGGGGTTGTTTGTTTTATTTTCTTCAAGTTACTAATTTATTAATCTAGACGGACCTTTTCAGTGTGAACACTTTAATAAATGGTAACCCTAGAGCATACATTGATATTTTATTGCATATTAAAATTTGATTTTTCTTTTTTAGGCAATTACTACCTAGAGGACTAAAGCAAATAAAATATGACATATGCGATGTATGTAGAGGTGTAAAAATCTATACAGTCCTATGGCTAACTTTAAAAAATGTTTTTCTTTCTACTGTGATTCAGCAACAGTTCTTATTTTACTATATTCTGATTACAGTGCATGCCGTTTTCTGTTATAATGGGTGTCAGTATTGAAATGATATTTAGGGAATTGCGAGATGGACAAAATTCTCTAGGGGATAATATATAAAGCACAGACAGCTCCTCATCTTTCAATTATCTTGTTGTATGACTCCAAATAAATATTCCTTTGAAAGCGCAGCAATTATATTTATATTAGAAATATGATAATGCTCACAAACGCCTCACAAAAATAAGACAATCCACTATTTTTTTCTAGTTGCAGGAGCATCTAAAAAAAATCTGCTTCAATGATATTTTTATTGTAAAGAATTTCACTGATATTTAATGTCTTTTCTTCACTGTGTTGAAGAAAATTGAGATTGCACTAAAGGCATGTCAGTGAGTTGTCTGCGGCAGCAAGCCTGAGTATTAGGAAAGGTCTGGTATGTTAGGCCTGGGAATCCAGGCTTTAGGAAGGTAGAATGTTAAGAAAAGAGTCAGAGGAGTTGACTCAGTGTTTGTTTGTTTCTTTTGTTGTTGTTTGCTTGGGTTTTTTTAACATTTTAATTAGAAAAAAGAATAAAACACTTAAAAGCAGACAGACTATAAACATGAATATAGGGAGAACCCTGAATAGAAATATAGTGATGGATCAACCAAGTGAAAATCTAGACTATGACAACATATTTATAGATATGAATACTGCTTTTAATATGATCATTTTTTCATTTCAATAATGAAATTGCATTATTTTTAGGTCTGTGAAAGAAAATCTTCAAAGGATGTGCTGAAAGAGGTTGCTACAAATGCACTGCTGTCTCTGTTAGCTGTCAGTAAAAATGCCCAGAAATGTGCTTTGGAAGGTGAGCATTTAAAAATGTATGTTAAATGATTTATGCATCAAAGGCTTGCAAGTGTTTTACATATTTTTTTAAGTCATAATGTTTTTTTGTCAAAACAAGAGACCTAGTTTTCAGTGGCATTTAAAACAGATTTTTACAGAGAAAGATTATTAATTATTAAAGTTTTCAGCTACATAAGAAATGTTATGCTGTAGCCAGTCTGAAAATTTGTGGTGAAATCACAGCTCAGTGTTAGAGTGTGAAGAGACCTGTGAGTTTTTATTGCTAGTGGCATATTCATCCATTCGAAACTGGAGATTTTGCACTGGCGGTATCTTCCAGTTCTTCTTTCATACTGTGCCAGTGCAGCTGTGTAGGTGAAAGGGTACTCTGTGTTCTCACTTCTGGCTGTACCTAGACAAGAAAAGACTTCTTTTTCTCAGCTTTGTTCTTCCCTGCCGCTTTGTGTCTGCATTCCCATTTTACAGTTTAAGTAAGGCCTTCTCCCCTTGCGATGCAAGATCTTGGGTTTTACAGTAGTAAAACAGAAGTAAAAAACGCTTTCTTCCAATGTCTAGTTTAAATCTACCCTCTTTTAGTTTAAAACCATTCTCCTTTGTCCTATCTCAACAGGCCCTGCTAAAAAGTTTGGCACTGTCTTTCCTTTAAATACTGGAAGGCTGCCATAAGGTCTCCCTGGAGCCTTCTCTTCTTCATGTTGAACAGTCCCAACTCTCCCAGCCTGTCCTCACAGGAGAGGTGCTCCAGCCCCCTGATCATCTTCATGCCCCTCCTCTGGACCCACACCAACAGGTCCAAGGCTTTCTTATGTTAGAGTCCCCAGAACAGAGCATAGGACTCCCGGTGGGGTCTCGTGAGAGTGGAAGAGGGAGAGGATCAGCTTTCTTGATCTGCTGGTCACACTTCTTTTGATGGAGCCCAGAATGCAATCGACTTTCTGGGCCATGAGGTCACATTGACAGCTCATGTCCAGCTTTTCATCTGCCAGAACCTCTAAGTCCTGCTCTGCCGGGCTGCTCTCAATCCACTCATGACCCAGCCTGTTTTTGTGCTTGGGATTGCTCTGACCTATATGCAGGACCTTGCACTTGGCTTTGTTGAACCTCACGAGATTTATGTGGGCCCACTTCTTCAGCTCATCAAGGTGTATTGACCAAGCCCCTCAGCTTGGTTCCAATATGGGCTCATCCTTGACTTTAGCAAGGCATTTGACACTGTTGCCCACAGCATTCTCCTAGAGAAACTGACTGCTCTCGATTTGGAAAGGCATGTGCTTCGCTGGGTGAAAAACTGGTTGGATGGCCGAGTCCAAAGAGTCATGGTCAATGAAGTTAAATCCAGCTGGCAGATGGTCACGAGTGGCGTCACCCAGGGCTCACTACTGGGGCCGCTCCTGTTTAACATCTTCATCAATGATTTGAACGAGGGGATGGAGTGCACCCTCAGTAAGTTTGCAGATGACACCACGTTGGGAGGAAGTGTTGGTCTGCTTGAGGGCAGAGAGGCTCTTCAGAGAGATTTGGACAGACCGGATCGCTGGGCCAAGGCCAACATCATGAGTTTCAATAAGGCCAAATTCTGGGTCCTGCACTTCAGCCACAACAACCCCCAGCAGCGCTGCAGGCTTGGGGAGGAGTGGCTGGGGGGGGGGCAGGGAGAGAGGGACCTGGGGGTGTTAATAAATGGCCAGCTGAACATGAGCCAGCAGTGTGCTCAGGTGGCCAAGAAGGCCAACGGCATCCTGGCCTGTATCAGGAATGGTGTTGTCAGCAGGAGCAGGGACGTGATCATGCCCCTGTACTCGGCTTTGGTAGAAGAATTTCTATCCTGAAAGGATTGTCAGGCATTGGAACAGGCTGCCCAGTGAGGTGGTTGAGTCACTGTCCCTGGAGGTGACATTAAGAGATGGGTGATGTTGCGTTGAGGGGAATTGTTTAGTAGGTTGATAGGGCTGGGACAAAGGCTGGACTGGAGGATCTTTTAGGTCTGTTCCAGCTGATACAATTCTATGATTCAGCGTCACCACTCATCACTGATCTTCATCTGGATATTGAACCGTTGACCGCTACCCTCTGGATGTGGACATCGTTGGATGTCACGATGTCATTTCCTCATCACAGGGCTGTCCACCCATCAAATCCATATCCTTCCAGTTTAGAGAGAAGGATACTGTGGTGGACCATTTGGAAGGCCTTGAAAGTCCAGATAGATATGCCATCAGTAGTTCTTCCTTTGTCGACCGATGTAGTCACTCTGTGATCTTGTAATAAATTAAAGACTCTTAAGTCCCAAAGAGAGAGCCTAACTCAATGTTTTGCGCTGTTTGCTTTCCTTTGTCTCATCTCAGATGCAGCAAATCTGCTGCTGTTAAGGAAGAGCTGGCTAAGAAAAATGCATGCCCTAACCTCTTGGCAGCATCCTTGAAGATATCCTGAAGAGCTTTTCTTCCCAAATCCTCTTCCTCTTTCTATCTTTTCAGTCCTTCCTTTGGGTGTTCCTCTCACAAGGACTCTGTTGCAAGTGTGTTCTCACTTCTTGAGATCAATGCGATGTACTCCATCCGAGAGATTTTTAGTTTCTTCCTTATATCAAGAAGATAACAATATTTTATGAACTCACAGAATTTGTACATCTGAATCCTCAAATCTCAGTTCCGGAGGGTAACAGTAATCAAAATGATTGCAAGCAAGATACTTTATGTTTCATAAAATATTTTTGATTGTGAATGAACTCCTAAAGGTTGTTATTTTTTTGTCTTCCAGTTGACCTGATAGACAGCTGTACAGAAAACATGAAACATATTCACGCACAGCTTAATTTGGATTCACTAAAGCCTGGGAAAGCACAGAAAAAAAAGGTAACTATAAAAACTCTTTTTTGTTTGTTTTGGATTATTTTTGCTCTTGTTCTGTCTTGAGCTTGTGTGGGTTTTTATTGTTTTTGTTTTCTTGAGGGCAGATGCTGTTGCTATCTGTCACAGGTGAGGCAAAGTAAATGACAACTTGTAGTGGATCTAAATACTGGGGCTTCTTTAAGATTCAATGATTTCAGAGCTTTTACCAACTTGATTATCTCACACACTTACTCTCCCACCAAGAGTTATGTTTGTTAGGTCTCAGCGTCCTCTTCCGACATGGAGATGACTGTCAGTTCAGGAAAGTCAGGCAAAAAATCGTATCAGTTTGTGCTTTGCCGCTGCTCAGTTACCAGTCTAGGGTGTTACTGGCCAAAGCCCATGAGTGACGTGTGCTGGTGTTAGTCTCCATGCATCAATCTGGTCTCCGGGATCTTTCCCACTTGCAAGATTAATCCTCTGGCCAGGATATTCAAAATGTTCTTTTTGGGCCCATTTCTTTCTTTCAGAGACCATTACTTTTCAGGAATCTATTTTGCCACTAGCTTTTCTTTCCAGAACTCTTAAGCTCCTGTTTGCCTAAATCTAAATCATCTATCTAATCTAAATCATCTATGTGTGAACTACAGCACATGATTAACCTCTGAATAAGTGGTTCTGTCTCATGTCTGTTCCTGTGCCAGTCAATCTCCCTCCCACCCTAAAACCAGTTCCAGACTACTTGCACATCTAAGTTGTATTTTTTTTTTATTCTCTAACTTCTTTTATTATCTGGCTTCCGGTTCTTTTTCTGTCCCTCGACATACTTGACCTGGACTTCTTGGTCTCTTGTCATTGACTCAGTTGTCCCTGGCTTTAACTTTGTGCCAGTGGTTTGGGGTTTTTTATTATTTTTACCTCATACTTGGGATCCTTCCACTGTCTGTATTCACAATTTCTTCCCTCCGTTCACAGTTTATTTGTTTAGCCTTTTTTCAACTTCCCTTCTAGTTGCTCTAGACTGTCACATTTCCCAGTTCTTTCTTACCCCACATCTTGACATACAGTATTTCTTACCAACATACAGGAGTTCCATAAGATTTTTGTTTCAGTCTGCTTTCTTTCTACCACTTTCATCTAAGAGAATTATTAAAATACAGACAATAACCTCTGCTGTCAAGTTTGATATCTTGTCCACTCCCACATAAAACAGAAATTGCAGAAGATATCTTCCTGTGGGATACATCTGTATTGCTGGAGCTCAGTAGCATTTTTCTCAGAGGCTTTGGCACAAACAGACATTAGCCTTTATTTGTAGGAGTGTGGAACTGTGTTTTATACCAGTGAGCTCTTCAGAGATTTTGGGGTTTGACCCTGACATCTCAAGGCTACATTATTTTTTCTTGATATCTCCTACACATCTTTATTATCTTTTTTCAAGGGATGAGGGCTGAGAGGTGTCCTGCTCTGGATATGTCCAGTAAGGTTGAAGTCAGCTGGTTCTTTGCAATTCTTGGGTTGAGAATGGGGAAGCTGGGGACATTTACTCCTCTGCTAAATGTAGAAGGAGTTTAAAACTTTAAAGAAATCAAAAGAAAGGAGCCTCTGAAAAAGGTCAGAAAGACTGTTTATATTTGTTTAAGAATTCTTTGAAAGACGTTTGCAAAAAACTATGCCAGATTTCCCTGCTGAGCTGGGACTGCAGATTACTACATCATAAGTAAGCGTGCTGTTCATCATATGTGGTGCAAAATGACAAGCAATCTAGTTTCATGTGAGGGAAACCAAGAAATTACTTTCATAGTCAGATTTAGTTGTTCATTCACAAAACCACCTCTCAGCCCTCTTCAAGGCACAGGTCCCAAAGTGAAGTTCTAGGAGCTTCTTTTCTTTTTGTCTTTCTTTTCTTTTAACTGTTGGGAAAAATGTATTTGACCTAGCTTTGTTCTCAAGGCAACTCAAGTGTTTTACCTGATATTCCTTTTCTTTTATAATAGTGACCATGATGCTAATTAAGTATTAAAAAATAGCCAAACTTTCAAAAAATACCCCTTCAAATTGGACCTTAGTGAAAATCAAGATACTCTTAAATAAATAAATAAATACAAACAGTATCATCAACACAATCTATAAATTTCTCAACCTTCTAGAAGTTTACACATTAAGTATAAGTTGTAGCTTGTGGCATATAGTGCTATTTGTATTTATTAAATAAATTAATACATAGATTCATAGAAACATAGAATGACCTAGGCTGGAAGGGACCTTAGAAATCATTTAATCCAACCTCCCTGCCGTGGACAGGGACGCCTCTGAACTAAATCAGGCAACACATGGGGACCGAACAGGGATTGAACCCACAACCTTGGTGTTACATATAGAAATTCTTGAAGAAACAGAGTTTGCATTTTATTTAGTTAAAAAAGAGATGAACCTGTCATAAAACATGCTTGTAATGATGACTTGTACGTTTCTTTTTCGTTTACTGCCCCTGACTTTCATTAACTTTTTTGAGATAGACGTTTACTTCATCTCTACGTGTCATCAACTGTATGTATATTTAGTTTGACAACCCTATAGCAATCTGCCGTCGTTAGCCTTTTAGTGTCACAGCACTATCATGAAGATAGATTTTCTTTGTTTACTTATATACTTAAATCTCAGTATAGTATCTTACTGTCCAAATGTCTGTATTTATCTTTGTAATATTCTTACTGTGTTGGAAACTATTTCTGTTATTAAGGATAGGGAACTAAGTCCCTGGGAATAAAAGGATGGATTGGTCTGACCAAATGTAGAGAACTGCAAGACAGAACTAGTTTATCCTTGTTTTTATCCAAGGAAGAAAAATAGGTCCTTCTAGGCAGTGATTCATTTGACCTGTTTTAGATGTCTGCTTTAGGGTGGAACAAATGCCCAGAAACTGTTCCCACCCATTCTTCGTTACTTGAATGGAGCTCTACATTACAGATTTCTGCATTAGTCCAGATCAGTGACCCTAGAAATGGTATCTGTGGGTTATAAAGAGAGATGAGGATGGCTCCACGTAACTTGTTATAAATGTCTTAACTATATGTGTTTAAAGCTAGCTGAAATGAATCCTACCCGAGCTCAGGAGGAAACCCTGCTGAAGGGGTGTTACCCAAGTGTTGATGCCTTAGATTTGCACTTCCCCTTTGAAATTTCTTAACTCCCTGTACAAAATTAGTTCTGTTCTTATGCTGACAATCTTTAAATATTTTTCTCTGGATAGGAGGATAACCTTCTCAAACAGTTAAGGTGTTCTATGCAGCTCCTCAGAAACTGCCTCTTTCAAAATGAAGAGTGCAAGGTAAGTATTCTTGTACTGAAGTCATGTGAGCACATTCAGTAGTCAATAAAGATAATAATTTATTTTTTTTCGACTTTGTTATTTTCGAGCTGGCTAAGTTTAACCTAGATATTAATGGCAAAAAATACTTAATTTCGTTATTATTCTCACCTCCTAAGAATATTTCATACGTGCGATAGGAACTCAATGTTCATACTGAAGCATCATCTCCCAAAGAATTCAGATGGCTAACATCCTTTATGCCCACTTCTGCTTTGCTTAAATCAATAATGCCAATTTTCACAGCATATAATGTGAAAAATGGATGTGGAGAAAAGTGTGGGGCCACAAGCAAGGTGCATAAGAGATACATTTCACATCTTGGAAAGCAGTTTCATCTCTTTATTCCTGTCTCCTTTTTTCCTTTACCTTTCTGAAAGACAAAAAAAACCCACCACCCAAAACCAAACCCTAAATTGTAATTTGCCATTTACTTTTTTTTGTTTGAGTTAAATTACACTAATCCTGTAAGGCACTTTTTTTTTTTAATCTTGATTTTTTTTTTTCATAATTTTTCTTGCTTGGAATCTTGTTTTGAATTTCTTTTTATTGCATGTTCTTCGTTTTGTGTCTTTTTCCCTGTGCTTTTCAATACCCTTTCTATTACAGTTCTTCTGCCTACCTGTTTCTAACTTGGGGAAAATACATTACTCTTTTTTCATTTTTTCTTGTATTCTTTCTTTCTGGTCACTACTCTTTTTTTTTTTTTTTTTTTTTTTTAAATTACTGACACCTTTAACACATTTATTTGCATGTTCTCTTTCACAATTGAATTTGTCTTGGCATTGTGATACTACTTGTGCTACT
The DNA here is from genome assembly GCF_000703405.1 of Apaloderma vittatum. Taxonomy (NCBI): domain Eukaryota; kingdom Metazoa; phylum Chordata; class Aves; order Trogoniformes; family Trogonidae; genus Apaloderma; species Apaloderma vittatum. Next base: position 71,501 of record NW_009711934.1, read on the forward strand.
TTTAGCAAATACATTGGTGGAACCACAGGATTTCCACACCTTGCAGAAGTACCCCTCTTGAGGGAATGTGTTAGCATCCTTTTTAGATACAGAACACCATGTAAATTATGTGTCTGAATAAGCCATCTGGTTATCCCTAAGGTCCCCATAACTTGGTTTTGCCATAATCTTAGATAAGGTTATTGTGGGATTTTTTTTTTTCTTTTGATCAGGGGTTTGCAGAGACAATTGCTTGGAGGAGAGAAGGGTGTTGCTATTGATAACCAAAGTTTTCTATGATTTGCTCTGTAGAACTGCAGTCTTCCATTTCCATGCTTTTTGAGTTCCAATAATTAGCTCAGTTGGAGTAGAATAAAACTTTAGGGAGCTCTTGAACAACCACAGTTGGAGTAAGTCTTTACTTTTGTTTGCATGTGTCCCAGTAATTAAAATGGGTGCTGGTTTTGACTGGGATAGAGTTAATTGCATTAGTTTTGAAATTAGGGTGTCAGTTGTCTCCATACAATCTTTTGAAGCAAAGTAATGGGACACAGTAAGATAAAAACATGTTTTTCTCACTCAAATTATACTTCATTTTCAAGGTATTTAGTAACATAGTACTTCAAATTCTTCCTTGTGTTCTTGCAGATGGCAGCACTCAAAGCTCATCTCGTTCCTGTTCTGCATTCACTGTGGCCGTGGCTTTTACTAGATGACTCCTCAATGCAAATAGCTCTGCATTTGCTTTGTGTCTACACTGCAGACTATCCTGCAGGTATGAGAGTCATTCTGTGGTGTAATATATTAAAATATTTAGCTGTAATAATTAACACAGAAAAGCATAATGAAGGGAAAAGAATGTGTGTTACCACCATAAGAAAGAAAGTATAAAAGCACTGATCTGCTCAAGTCTATGAAGAGTTTTGATTTTAATACATTCAAGACGTTTTTGTTCAGATCCTGTTTCAATCTATTGGATTTAACAAGCATATAATTGTACTAAAGGATTAGATAGCATTTAATTCAAACCATTATGTTTGAAAGTTACACTGAAAGTCCTGCCAAACTGAATAGTAACTGTAGAAATAATACTCAAGGAATTCTCTCACAGAGAACAGTGTATCAGTACTTTATACAGTTTGTACTGGAGCCCTTATTGAGAACATTCTGGTTTTGAAATACTCAATAACCTCATTTAATTCTGTATGAAATTTCTTGTGTTTATTTATGCACTGGGCTTAGTAGCTTGTATTTGTGTATTTTTCATAAGGATTCTCTTCTTCATTTGAGAAAAACTTTCATTTCCATCAATGAGTAATTATCCCCACTACTAGAAACTCATTTGTTTTTCTAGTATGATTTTGTCTCATTCCATATCTTGGTTATTGACTCAGAAAATTATTTGCTAGTAGCTTGAAGAGACATATTCTCCCTGTCAAGATACCATAAAAGAGTTAGCATGGTTAAAATATATTAACTGAACAGTCTCTGAGCTTTTTTGTCCTCTTTCTAAATTAATGTCTCCAGATTTTAAATGAGCTTGCAATCCTTTTTTAATTTTTTTTCCATAAAGATTTTTTTCAATATGGACTGAAGAAAGGTTGAATACATATTAGTCAACCACAGGATATAAAATTAAAATGTAATGTCCTGTGATGTACTGGAAATCAGCCTGAAGTTCTGATGATCTTTCTTGTTTCTTGACTCTGAGTGACTCTAGGCTGCATTTTTGTTTTCCTTGCTATTAAAGGGCAAGTGGGTTTTGATTAATCATGTTTTTTCTTTCTATTCAGAATAGTTGGCATATGAGATGACCCAAACTTACCTACTCGGAACTGGTTAACCACTTCCACTTAGTGTAGCCAGGCAAAAGAATACATGGAGATGATTGTAACAGTTAAAAACTCTCTAATTTTTATTTACTTTTGCCATGTAAGAAGTTTACTGTTGTTGCAAGAAGAGTGCAACTAGAAGAGTGGATGCCTGTTCCAGTAACCTGTCGTATTCAGGCACATTTCTCTTCAAAGCATGTCCCATTGACTTCACTGTGGTTCAAAGGAAATAAAATCCCAATCCCTTCAAAAGCCCTATCTCAGTCTCTGAACTGTTAGACTGATATTTCTATGGACTTTTTTTTTTTTTTAATGTATATGTGCATTTTTCATATGATAAGTGTTTCTTTTAAGGTTGTACTTCACTCTGTTGGGCAAGTGGTGGACAATCATCGCTTCCGTCTGCACGAAGTGCAGCTGGGAATTCATTAATGCATAACATCTTGAAATTGGCTTCCCAAGTGTCAAATGATAACAGCTCAATTCAGCAGGTGGTCTTTTGTCTTCTTTCCAACCTTGCTTTGTCTCATGACTGTAAAGGCATTATTCAAAAGGTAAGCAATGTGATGTATGCATTTTCCTTTTTAATACCCCCTCAGATTTCAGTATGGAGTGTCCTGGGATCATACAGAGATGCTTCTGTGGGAATAAAACCATTATGTCTTCTTAGTCAGTGGTGTTAACTGTTCCCCAAGTGCAGCATGTAATTTGGTCATATTCATAGTCTGGGCAGAAATAGCATATGGAACTACACAGTTTTTGCTAGAGCTTTGTATAACCTCTCAGATTCAGTAGGGTGTAAAAATTTTAATACCTGTATGTATTGATAGCACTTACTAGTGGATCGTGAAAGTGAGCATACGGTAGAACAAACTGCATGTAAGTAAACAAGAAAGTAAACACTGTATGAATGATTAGGTATTCTGTGTGAAGCATAATCTTTGTAAAAATTATAGTTTTAGAAAAGATGTCCTACACGTCCGTAACTGACTGTTGGGTAGAAATTTATTCTTACATAAATGGAAGTGTTCAAGACCAGGTTGGATGAGGCTTTGAGCATCCTGGTCTGATGGAAAGTTCCCTGTCTATGGCAGGGGGGTTGCAACTAGATGATCTTTATGGTCCCTTCCAACTCAAACCATTATATGATTCTATGAAATAGAAGTACTGTCTTTTCCCTTTTTAGTTTGTACTTTAAATGATCCTTACTCTATTTAAAGAAATATATTGTGTTGATTTAACTTTTGTGTATCTACACTTGATAAATTATCACAGAGGAAAATATATTTTACCATACGAGCTTTTTAACCAAGATATGTACTCTTTTTGATATGTAATTCTTTCGGAAATCATTGGCTAATAATGAGTTCCCTGAAATATGTAAATGAAACATTAGTACTAGTTTTTAGTCAAGTATGCAGATTGGAAGGTCAAACAGCAGTGAAGAAGCCATGAAATACTATAAATTCTAACATTATTTTTCTTTCTTCTGACAGAGTAACTTCCTGCAGAACTTCTTGTCTCTTTCATTACCAAAAGGAAGTCATAAAAATCCTGGTAATGTGTCTACTCTTTGGCTAAAGCTGCTACAGAACATATCTCTTGGAGAAGATGGGCAGCAGATGATCATGAAGATAAATGGTTTTGTAGACCAGGTCGTGGAAATGTGTAAATGCAAACACAAGAGCAATCAACATCTAGCTCTTCTTATTCTACATAACATATGTTTCAGTACAACTAATAAACCAAAAATACTAGCTAATGGTAAGTATTTAAAGGGTATATGAGTTATTTTACTCTGAGAATACGTTGTCTTCCAGAATGCTATATTTTCATTGCTAATTGGGTTACTGACAAAGAACTCAATGTTATTTAGAAAAGCATTTTCATGGTGTGTTGTTTTTTTGTTTTGTAGAAGTAATTATGGAATATATATTTTGGCAGAAAAACAATTATTGTATAGCAAAATTAAATCAATAGTGTATAAAAATAATAAAGATTTGTTGTCAGGCTGACGTTTGAATATAGGAAGACATTATGAATGAAAGAATTTTTGCAGTTTTCTCAAACAGCTGGTTTTTCAAGGAGGAGTTGAAGGCTTCTTTGTGTCGGTTTGAAATAACTGAAGTTCCTGTCTTTCAGTTGGACAAAACCTTATTAGCTACTGAAGTCAAGGATGTTTAGACAAAATATTTTGTGTTCTGTCATATGCAGAAAACATTTACGATAATTATAAAGTTGCGATTGTGGCATATATATTTAATGTAAAAACATGCACAGAACTTCTTTCTCAGTTGTTTGTGACAGGCATGTTTCCCCCATTTAATTGCAGAGAGAATGCTCCTCTCTGTTATAATTTCTCAGCAGGTTTTCCACAATGCTTTGCTTTTTTTTTTCTGCCTTAGTTAAGCATACATTATTCAGTCACATAATCTGTGAAATTTTATTATGAAGTGAACAAACAAACTTGGAAGAGTCTGGCTTCAGAGCAAGGCTGGGAAAATAAGACACCTACAGCAGCGTGGAAAATGTTTCTCATTGGTTGCAAATCATCTGCATAATAAGTCCTAAGGAAAATAGAAGCTTCTAAATTTCCATCCTGATGTGGCTCTAATTGTGGCTACTGGGAGTTATAAAACAGTTTCATGGCTTCCTTAGTCCCTATGCATAGCTGGTGACTGTACATAACATGCATGTTTTATTACTGATAACTTAATTTTTTATCATTGCTTGATTTTGTTTTGCTGTGTTCTTTTTAACACTTCTTTCAATGTAATCTGTTGATTTCTTAAAAATATTTAACTTTAACTAATCTATAATAAAGTTTCTATAATTCCTCTGCCATGCCAATACTTGGCATAGAAATAAGTGTTCTCCAAACATCAAAATACTGAAATGTGTGCTTTTGATGGTATTTCCTATATGCAAGGTGTTTTATTTTTTCTTATTAGATAAAGCGATTGCAGTACTGTCTGCCTGTTTGGAAAGTGACAGTCATGCTGTTCAGAGAATAGGAGCAGCTTCATTTTGGGCTTTGCTTCACAACTATCAAAAGGTTGGTATTTGAGAAATAATTGAAAAATCATAATGTTACTTTTATTATACTGTAAACAATACAATAACTAAATAAAAATAAACTTTACAGTATTAGTAGTACAGTACAGTATTATTTTAATCATATAGCTGCTTGGGCTGTGCAGCTAAACAACATGGTAAGGAAGCAGCTTGTCTTCTACTGTTTGTGACTGCTCAGATAAATGTAATCTGTATGATGATACAGTCATATGCTAGTTCTAAAATTCCTGCATCTTGTGTTCTGCTGAACTATTGTAAATTTCTAAACTTTGCTGTTGAAGTGTGAAAATGTGGGGATGAAAGTCGAGTTGTATTTTGTGTGTTTGTGTGGGCTACAGGCAAAAGTGACTTTGAAGAATCCATCAATAAGGAGACGAATCGATGAGGCTTATGCTTTAGCGAAGAAAAGTAAGTCTTATTTCCAACTAATGCCAGTTCTGAATTTTTCCATCAAGTGGATGATTAATACATTTCAATTTATACCGTCACAGTAAGTTTTTGTTGTGCTGCAAGTTTTTGAAAGGATACTTCTATCTCTAAAGTCATAAGTAGTAATATAGCATACAGTTAGGCATCTTATAAATTCAGATATAGAAAAATGCCTCTTGCTTAACAAATTATAAACAAGACCTCGGACAATTGCTAGGGTTAGTTTGTAGGAATAGGTCCAATTGTGCATGTAGCGTGTGCTTTCTTTGCACAATACATTTCTGTGTTTTCTTAAATTTAGAGATATGAAAAATTGTTTGTTTGGTGTTGGCTTTGCTTAATGGTGTTCAACCTCAATGTGTTCAGCTGCATAGCAAAGGGATTAGAGCAGATCATTGTGCCAGTCTTAAAATACTATACCGTGAGTTAGCTGACTTTCCAAAAGTGGGAGTTTGTTGCTCAAGAACATAACTCTCTTTTGAATAGCTTTTATACAACAGGTTGCCATCTTCAGCTCAAGAGCATTCATTTTGAAAGATATGCGAACGTTGGTCTGTAGCTGAAGCTTCCATAGCCTGATAATGGGTTTATTGGTTGCTAGTCACATCAAGATTCTGATCTTAGAAAAACATGCAAGTGCCTCATTTTAAGCCAATGAGTTTTCCTACTGATTTTAATTTCTCTATACGTGTACTCACATAGGTTTATCAGCTGGGGAGCTTTTAATAGTGAGTTCCCATAGTATTTTGCACAGCAGAATTGCCACAGCATTTCTGCCTCTGTTGAACATTGTTTTTCAGTATCCTAATAAGGAGGAGGTGTAGTTTTGCTAAAACATCTCACAATAATTCTTTCGGTGCTGTTACCCAGATCCAAACTCATCCTTTGCTGAGTCAGTCATTAAACATAACATAATGCAACATTTCGTATACTGATAGTGTGTTAGTAGAGAGATAGTTCGCATTGGTTTTTTGTAGCATAACTACTGCTAATCAGAGACTTCTCAAAATACTGTGTTGAATCAACAAGGTAGAAATAAGTAGCTTTCACACAGGAGTGCCTCATAACATTAATCTCCATTTATTTGTCTGGCTTTGGAACTTAAATATCGAAATTTTTTTTTTATTCCATAAACATTTAAATATAAAAATACTGAGTATTAAATATTTTATGCAACTGTAATTGTTAATATTTATACTGTTATAGTCATGTGAAGTTGTAATCTGTATTTTCTGCATTAAGGTCCTCAACTAGCCTACTCTACAGTGGTAATTGGGCTAAAATAGTAGATTGTTCTTCTGAGTGCAAGTGGGAGAATTTTTCAGTGGTACTGTTATTTTACGTTTCCCACTTTGTGCTACCCAAGCACAAGTTTGGGAAGAACAAGGCACAACCTTACTGTAACATAGCAGAATTGACAGGAAGTTTTCACTTTTTTGGTCACAACTAAGTGAGGACTTGGAAACCTGAGAAATTCTAGCTTATAAAACAAAACAAAAACCAGACTTTGCAACCTAAAGTATTAATATGCGATTTGCTACTCATAATGTAGAGATTAGGATCGTAAAATAGCAAGGCTTTTGATGCAATCTTTGAAAAAGTAATTTTGTATTAAGAATTGACTAGAAATTCAAATCTTGTATTTTCTTCATTTTAGCTACTCCACAGACAGAAGAAAATGAGCTACATGCCTACTATTTAAAATGCTTGGAGAATATAGTGCAGCTTCTTGATTGCTAATGATCGTCGGATGGCTTGTCATGTTGAAATTGGACAGCTTATTCAATGGGAGCCTGAAATTTAAAGAAAACACTTCTAGCTCACAGATCTGTGGCAGCAGTTTATATGCTATGGGAATTTATGAAGCCTTTGAGGAAGGTGTTCATCAACTTTGAACCAAAGAATTTGCAAAAAAATGTGGTTCAAACTATTTGTACTGTAATCCCAATGGGAAATTATAATGATGCTACTATGTAAAGTATCTACATAGAAGAAAAGCACAGAGGAAAAGAATATGAAATATCAGTAATTTTCTTAAATTATACATTGAAAATGTTGCTTTAAAGCATTAGAATTGCTGTTTTGGTTTGGTCTTAATAAAAGGGGTTTTTAGCTCAGCATTTGTTGTTGGATTGTAATTTGTAATGTTGCAGGTGTGCACAGTTCATAGTTAGATTCAAGAACTGAGAATATGGGCAGTCAGTGTGTCACACCTATTAGCTACAGAACAGTGAGGTGTGTATGTCAAAGTTTTGAAGGAGTTTTCAGTTCAAACTGCTACAGTTTTTTAAGAGGCTAATAGTTGAAAAGAGCTCTCGACTGCTGATGTTACAGGTGACAGTTATGTTAACAGACCAGTTAATTCAGGATATGAGGTATGTGCACCATTTTTAGTTAATTACAGCATTGTAGAAAATGTGAGACACAGTCTGTTAGTTGCCAGCTTATAAACACTTTGGATCTTTTCCTTGAGAAGAGGCCCAGACTGTTAATCAGGCCTGTGTTTTCTTTCAACTGCTACTTGTCCTAAGTTTTTCAGTATTCTGTACTAAATGGGATTGAGAGAAAAATACATTGATGCCTGAGCACATGACAGTTTTGCTGAATGTGCTTCTGAAATATCTAGCAGTGTGTTTAGATTTCCCCCAACACAAAAATTTTTTTTGTTTGTCAGAGACATGTGAAAATGACCAAATAGAAAGGAAAACTTGGGTAACATCTCTAAAAGAGTTGTTGCAAGGCCATGTCTACCTGGAATTAGTCTTTTCTTCCTAATCAGGTGATGAAAATATTTTCCACTGACAGAGGGGATTTTTTCCATTTGTTCTGTGGTGCTTATAAATAATGTGTGACTTGATATTATTCAACTGACACGTGATGCTTATAGTAGCTGGATTAAATCCTTACTAGAAATGTACTTACCAGCTAACTTCCTGGTCCTCTGGCAAACAAAAAGCAAGGGCAGACCCAGCAGAGCCTGATTCTTTTCCATTTGATACATTCCATAATTATTGTAACTTGCAAAGTGGTTGTGAAATGCTGCCATGCTCATCCCATGGTGTTGCAGGACTGTTAAGCTGCAGGGCAGGAGGGCACTCGGCAGCAGACGGCTTTGCAAGTCCACATTTTCTCTTTCACAGAATCATAGAATTATTGAGGCTGGAAAAGACCTCTGAGATCATCAAGTCCAGCCTATGAGTCAACAGCGTTGTAACAGCTAGACCACGGCACTAAGTGCCACATCCAGCCTTTCCTTAAACACCTCCAGGGACGGTGACTCCACCACTTCCCTGGGCAGTGCATCCCAGTGCCTGAGCACCCTCTCCGTGAGGAAGTGCTTCCTGAGATCCAACCTAAACCTGCCCTGATGCAATTTCAGGCTGTGTCCTCTCATCCTGTCACTGGTTGCCTGGGAGAAGAGTTCAGCACCCACCTGACTACACCCTCCCTTCAGGCAGTCGTAGAGAGTGATAAGGTCCCCCGTGAGTCTCCTCGGGGCTAAACATGCCCAGCTCCCTCAGCCTCTCCTCAGAGGACTTTCCCTCCAGACCCTTCCCCAGCCTCGTTGCTCTCCTCTGGACCATCTCCAGCACCTCAAGGTCTCTCTTGCAGTGAGGGGCCCAGACCTGCACACAGGGCTCGAGGTGTGGCCTCGCCAGTGCTGAGTAAAGGGGCAGAATCACATGCCTGCTCCTGCTGGCCACACTGTTCCTGACACAAGCCAGGACGCCATTGGCCTTCCGGGCCACCTGGGCACACTGCTGGCTCATGTTCAACCGGTTGTCAACCAGCACTCCCAGGTCCCTCTCTTCTGGGCTGCTCCCCAGCCACTCCTCCCCTAGTCGGTAGCGCTGCAGGGGGTTATTGTGGCCAAAGTGTAGGGCCCTGCATTTGATCTGGTTGAACTTCATACCCTTGGCCTCAGCTCATCGAGCCAGCCTGTCCAGGTTGCTCTGCAGTGCCTTCCTACCCTCCAGCAGATCGACACCCCTCCCCAGCTTTGTGTCTTCTGCAAACTTACTAAGGGTAGACTCAATCCCCTCATCCAGGTTGTCAATAAAGATGTTTGGGCTTGGTGGGGGAGGTCTCATCCCCTCAGGCTCTTAAATGCCAATTCTTCTCTGACTTAACGTTTCAACATACTCAACCCTAATGATTTCTCTCGTTAGTCAAGTTGTAAGTCAAAATGAAGTTTGTTTGCCAGTTTGCTTTCTTTTTCAGACACAAAAAATGAGAACACTCAATGCCAAATTAATTCCAATGGAAGTAGCCACTCAGCAAGAAGGGCAAGAGCTCTTTCAAAGTGTAGAAATAACACATAGATCTGGTGAGGTGAAATAAGGCTGCGAAGCTGAGTTACTTCATTCAATGCAAGTGCAATATGGAAAGAGCATAGAACAACTGGATGCTGGTTTTCTATCAAACATTTCTGTTTTACTGAGCTGTATGAAATCTTGCAGAAATTATTCATATCGAAAAATCTAGATAAATTGCTAACACTTTTGTTGTTAAAGTAAGTCTTAGTGCAAGTGCTGTGTTTATCTTGACATGAGCATAGGTCTAACCATTATTTTCTCAGTATTTTGTAATTGTGGAAAGTAACTGAAATAGTGACGTAACTAAATACTTCTGTTTGTTGTTGCTCCTCAGGAAAATCAAAACAACTTTTAGCCTCAATGGGTATGTACATCAAATTTCTATATTCACTTTGTGTCTTCATATAATACTTAAAACTTTTCTCCTTTAAGGAAAGAAGAATTTATTTACTTAAAGAACTGCACTCTCTTCATCACCTTTTCCTTCCAAAAGTGGGGACATACAGCAGCTGCATCCTGTCTTCCTGCATTTTAATAAAGAGATAGGTTATAAAACATAAATGACTGTAATTTCTGTTCACAAGCAGTTAGACTAGCACAATTAGCCTCACAATAACCTTTAGTCTTAATAGCTTTCATGAAGGAAAATTAAAATACTGAAACCTCATTCACAGTTAACTTCATTTCAGAATTTTGGAGATTCATCTGTTTTCAGGTGAATGGTATTTCAAAGAAAATTAAATTCTCGAATACCTTCAGATTTTAAGAGCTGTAAATCATTTCTTATCCTACAGAGGAAAGTGTAATTAAAGTGGAGATGGATTCCCTGAATAGACTACAGAATTTAAAAGGTTATATTCAATATGCATCTAACTTCTTTAATAAAAGGCATGGCCGTACCAACCAGGAGTCTCTTGAAAATCCTTATCCAGGAGAACACAATTGCCATTTGCATTAACTGCAGATATATTATGCTCTTGGTTGCTTAATCTTTTATGATAAGTTTGTAACCAAGAAACAAGTTATTTTAAATTCAGAAGAAGTATGTACATAAAATTCACCTCAGATGAGGTTTTCAGATTTTTTGAGACTGATGTGTTATCCATTGCATGTTCAAAACTTTCAAAGAACTGATTTTCAATTGAGTGATAAAAAAAAAATGTGGTTTAAACTTAAATAATTTAGTTTTGATTGTGTGTGTTCACGCAGAGATGCTACGTCATGACTTCCTGACAACGTTTTCAAACCTTTGAGTAACAGATTTTCAAAACCACTTGGAAATTCTCAGAAAAAGTTTTCATTTATGAGGATGGCACTATTTTTTGCTTTTCCAGCAATTTGATACCATGGATTCTCCTTACTTAGTCGTAGCAACTGCACAGCCCCTGGTGGAATTTTTCATTGTTCCCTCTCCATATCAAACCTGCAGATTGCAGCAGTTATAGGTGTCTGGCTTCAGTAGAATGATGGAACAGTACTGACCAGACATGGACAACAGGTGAGGTGCCTGAAGAGTGGAGGAAAGCAAATGTCACTCCAGTCTATAAGAAGGGCAGGAAGGGTGACCCGGGTAATTACAGACCAGTCAGCCTCACCTCCATCCCTGGAAAGGTGGTGGAACATCTTATCCTTGGCACTGTTTCTAGGCATATCAAGGATAAGAAGGTTATTAGGAGCAGTCAGCATGGCTTTGCCAAGGGGAAGTCATGTCTGACCAACCTGATAGCCTTTTATGAAGACATAACCAAGTGGATGGATGGTGGCCATGCAGTGGATGTGGTCTATCTGGGTATCAGCAAGGCGTTTGACACCGTCTCCCACAGCATCCTCATAGGTAGACTGAGGCAGTGTGGTCTGGATGACCAAGTAGTGGGGTGGGTTGTTAACTGGTTGAAGGGAAGAAGTCAGAGAGTTGTGGTCAATGGGGCAGAGTCCAGTTGGCAGCCTGTATCTAGTGGGGTCCCTCAGGGGTCAGTGCTGGGGCCAGTGCTGTTCAACATATTCATCAATGACCTGGATGAGAGATTAGAGAGCAGTGTCAGCAAGTTTACTGACGACACAAAACTGGGAGGAGTGGCTGACACCCCAGAAGGCTATGCAGCCATTCAGAGAGACCTGGACAGGCTGGAGGGCTGGGCGGGGAGAAATCGTATGAAATCCAACAAGGGCAAACATAGAGTTTTGCACTTGGGAAAGAATAACCCCATGTGCCAGTATAGGTTGGGGACCGACCTGCTGGAGAGCAGCGTAGGAGAAAGGAGCCAGCAATGTGCCCTCGTGGCCAAGAAGGCCAATGGCATCCTGGGGTGTATTAGAAGGAGAGTAGCTAGTAGGTCACAAGAGGTCCTCCTGACCCTATACTCTGCCCTGGTGAGGCCACATCTGGAATATTGTGTCCAGTTCTGGGCCCCTCAGCTCAAGAGAAACAGGGAACTGCTTGAGAGAGTCCAGCGCAGAGCCACGAAGATGATGAAGGGAGTGGAACATCTCCCTTATGAGGAAAGGCTGAAGGAGCTGGGGCTCTTTAGCTTGGAGAACAGAAGGCAGAGGGGTGACCTCATTAGTGTTTATAAATACATCAAGGGGGAGAATCAGGAGGATGGAGCCAGGCTCTTTTCGGTGACGTCCAATGACAGGACAAGGGGTAATGGCTAAAAGCTGGGGCATAGAAGGTTCCCCAAAAATATTAGGAAAAACCTTTTGACTGTGAGGGTGACAGAGCACTGGAACAGGCTGCCCAGAGAAATTGTGGAGTTTCCTTCTCTGGAAACATTCAAAACCCACCTGGACACGTTCCTGTGTGACCCACTGTAGGTGATCCTGCTCTGGCAGGGAGGCTGGACTAGATGATCTTTTGAGGTCCCTTCCAGCCCCTAACATTCTGTGATTCTGTGATTTTACAATGCAGTTTGGCATTCAGCTGCATGTTCTCCCTGCCAACCCTATTTCAGCCACCTCAACCTTTTCCAGGAAAAAAAAAATACAGTGTGAAAGCTGGTCCCATTTTCACTGGGAGGGGAGGTGCTCACAGCACCTGCTTTCGTGCCTCCAAAAGGGAGAGTGTTAGTCTGTATTGGATTTGCAGCAAACAGTGCCTTTTAAAAACAAGTACTGCCTGTTCTCACTCCTTCAATAATCCTAAGCAGCAATGCAGAGCTTCACCAAGACAAGAGCACAACAGGAGAAGGAGGGGATGTCTTCACTGCTTGTGGCCCAATATCTTATGCATACCAGGAGCTGAAGGATCACCTGTGTCCTTGTTTTAGATCTAGGAGTGATAAATGTTATTGAAGACGTGCAAGGCAATTTAGATGAGATCTGCTAACTGAGTTCACCAAGGTAATGTCTGCTTGATTTAATTCCCTGTGTTAGGTCTGCATCACAGGCTGCTACTGACTTCAGAGTGCTTGTGCCAATCATTAAACCAAATGATAAAACCTGAACAATACTGAGAAGAAAAAAACAAAACAACCAAATGAACAAAATAAAATTACAAAAATGTCTCTTCAAAAGTTCTTTTGAGAGAATATGGCTATCAACATCTAGATGAGCTGGGAAAGACACTCTCTCAAGTGAAGCAATGGCAACCACCATGCTAGCATCAAAATAGCAGTACTCATCACAGAAATCCAAGTTTAGAGAGTTGTAGAAAATCTTAAAGCGCTTCTGCTTCAAAAGGGTATTTCACCGAATCGGGAAGCAGAAATATATATATATTATAACTTCTGGTGTGATTTTTAATCTGCTTGTGTAAATTAAGACATCAGCTGCTCCACAGCTCAGGAAACTGTTCCTTAGTCCCTTTGGTGTGGCTGCTTCACACCTGCAAGATGTAGAGTTTCCAGCATTAAAAATAAGTTTAAAAAAGGAATATTAAGTTCACCTGCCTACTGGTTTATGACCTAATGAAAATGCTACACTTGAGTAAAAAAATCTTGCATTGTCCGAAATTACTTTGCAATAATTAAAGGTTTTCAAAGCATGCCTACAAAAGCGTGTATTGAGGCAGGAGAAGGGTTGGAGACATTTGGCAGGAGGTCTCTAGAAGCTGGACTAGCAGCAGGGAGGGCTCTGAAATTTTGGAGCACTGCAAAGCCTGAGGCTTCCTCTGCGACTCAGGGCTCACCCTCCCTCCCTGCCTACACCCTGTGCCGGGGAGGGGTTGGGCAAGTG
>NW_009711934.1:85335-132240 GCF_000703405.1 Apaloderma vittatum
GTGCTGGGCAGGGATGGGCAAAGTCAGCAGCCAAACAGTAGCCAAAATAACAGGAATTACTTGAAAGCAAGTAATAATGTTTAGTGTAAAGATAATAAGGGTTTCCAAAAATCCTTCCTTACTGTTTTTAACATTTTTAGGAGAAAAGCTGTCTCTGCTTCCTTTGAGTGTTTGTTGGCAGTACTTTACTGTTGCATTGTTTCCATTTATTGTGTTTATCATACATTGACAGGGCAGCCCTCTCCCCATTTGAATAAAGCAGCTATTTTTATACAGTTTTAAATGGCGATATGACTGAGGCTGGAGTCGCTGCCTTTGAATATTGTTTTTCAAGCTGACTTTCTTAGTGACAGGAAGTTTGTATCCTGTAAGAATAAAAATGAGAAAAAATTGTAGCGTAGCAATGGATTGTAAGGATTTGTATTCTTTCACCAGTATTAGGCAAAGTCTTTATGTGGTTAAACGTGCAGTTTGATGATGTGGAGTTTATCCCGTATGCTTTTAAAAACATTTCATGACAGCACAATGAGCGTGGATAAAAAATTGTTATGGATGTAACAACAACTGATCTTAACAGAAAAATCTAACTTTAGGTGAAGCTGGACTAGGTCCCAGTAGGGGAAATATTATTGTATGTACCAATTCACTAGGGAATATAGCAGGAATTGAGGTCAAAGCGTAATCACCCAGAATGTAGTTCTTCAAGGTGGATTATGTTATTCTCCCTCTGAATTGAAGCATCTCTTAATGGTAATAAATCTCCTTATCCTGTGCTGGGAATGTATTTGCAGTAATTTATGAGAAGAAAGATCCTTAACAGCCTATGCACTTTTTCATATGACTCTTTAAAATATTCTGTACTTTCCAACATGCTGGCATAATTTTATTTTCAGTTAGAGATAAAATGGTGAGCCACAACAGTGGTAGGTGGAAAGTGCTAAACCCAAGCTTTGAAATCTAAAACACTTTTAAAGAAAAAAGGAGAAAGGGAGAGAGAGAAAAAGAAAGAGCATAACAGGCAAATTGGTCTGATATTGTAGTAAATAAATTCAGAAGATCACAGCTATAAACATCTGTGAAAACAGCAGCTATCTGTGCCATTGCAGTTTGTTTGAATTTCGTTTGATCTTTATTTTCCTTTTTTTTTCCCCTTTGTGTTTAGCAATGACCTATTTAAGGTGTTTTACATTGCTGCAATTCTAGAAATTTTAGTTGCACCTTACTCTGTGCATTGATATTGGAGCACTTTTATCAGTTACCAGATTTTGTGACAACCACTTCAGCGTTGGAACTTTTTATACTAGCATGGTTACAGTACTTTAAGGTGTATTTTTTATAAAAATATTACAACATGAATATACACATGGAAGTCAATTTTACCTTCTCATATGTGAATGAAACACTAAGTGATGAATAAACAGAATTTTGTGTTGGTGCAACGCACCTGTCCAAGGACAGTGGCATTACTCTAACCATGCCAGTGTAAAGGTGCACAAGTTGCATATGCAGCAAAGCCCTTGATCTTTTCTATGGAAAATAAAGAGAATATATAATGATCTGATTTGCCAGTTTATATATTTCTTCTGCTTAAAATGTCCCCATTCTGCCACTCACCTGTGCCCTGACAGTAGTTCTTTTTGGGTTTAATTAGAATTTCTCTGCCTTTTCTTCTGATTTCATAGGGACTAGCAGAGTCTACATGAGGATTACAGACAACCTAATGCTGACCAGCGGAGAGTGAAAAGGTTCAGAAGCCCACCACCAGCTTCATTCCTGGACACCCCACAAGCAGCTCGCTCATCTGTGAAGAGAAGCTGGCTGCTGCACAGGGCAGTGAGTGGAGTGTTGTGCTCCTGTTCTCTCTTGCAATCAGGCCGTGTTGTTGCTACATTAATTTCTTTGTACAGATGTCCCACGGCCCCAAAAGTAGTAAAATCCCTGTTTTAGTGGAAATGCCTTACCTGGTAGGTAACAATGCTAAAAGTAAGTTTTGTGTTGTTTCATTTAATTTTATTTCCTAGGGTTTTCACTGGGTCTATCAGTACATCAAACATGACAGCCTTTTTTCAAATGCAGCAGAAGGTCATATAACTGCCAGAAATTTAAACAGAAGTGATTAGTCCTGTCAAAATCTATAGAAAAGCAAACTGAGAACTATTTAAGATGCTTTTGATGCTACCCGTCCTATATAAAGAATCTGCATACAGGAAATCTGTGTATTTGTTCTCTGAAGAATTTATTCACCATTAGATGAACGAAGTCAGCTGCCATATTCTGTATATACGCTTTTTTAAGCAATAGAATTTTCTACTTAAGTGAAAGTGGGACACATATATATTCATCTCTACAGTTGATTCAGTTGTGGAAAAAAAGTCCATTGAGGCTGAAACATCCAGGAAATATAATTTACCATCATCTACAGCAGAAGCAACAGAAAACAACACAAAGACCTCTCAAGGCTAGGAATCCAGGGACAAAACACAGTTATAACAATACAGTGTATCTCTCATTTTATGCTTTGAAAAATAACCAAACAAAAAATACTAATATCCAGGTTTCCCATTGCAAAATAAATATAAATTGCGGTAGATATAAATGCTACTGCAAGGAAGCTGATAAATGCAATATTGACCTTGGAGCTCTTGATCCAGGCTATTAGCTTCAATAACAGAATACAAAACCTGGCATTGTCTGTGTCACAGTCCAACGCACGCATGAGGAGCACTCTGCCATTGGATCTTTAAGAATAAACTGCCTGCAAAACCAAGGTCTCTGGTTATTCCTGATCAACCTAAATTCAGTCAACCAACTCTTTAAAATTACCCTAGCAAGGTTTACCTTGGATTATCTGTTTAAATTCCTCTCTGTTAAATACATCAGATTATTCTGGGAAGCCTTTGAACACTTGCACATCATAAACTCAGATCACTACCTTTTAAAATAAATCTCTTCCACACTAACAAAACCAACCCCAAATTCTATTAAAAATAAGAAGAAATATCTGCAATTATTAACTTTGGATGGTTCAAAAGGTATTGTATTTTGAACTGAATGGCTTCACACAGGATTTCAAACAAGGGGAATTGAACCCAACCATAAAAATAAAAGGGTAATATTGTTAATTGATAGCAGCATCAATATGTTACAATAGTTATCTTAGGATAATTGATAAGCCTTGTTTGAGCAAATATGCTACTAGCACGTGTTTTATGATTCCTATAGATCACACACTTTTTTAAAAAAAATCTGATCTGTCAGAGGTCAGTGCCCCTTGTTATGAAAACATTAATGAAACAAAAGTTCCATGCAGTCACAATAATCCAATTTAAAAAATAAATCCTCGTAAAATAACTTGTGATGATCCTTTAATGGGTGCTCTGAAGCCCTATAGCTGTAATTAAACTTTCAGGTTCTTAGAAATCAGTGAACACAGTTACAGGCTATATTCTGGAAAATGAAGAAAAATCTCTGATGTTGCTTCTTGAACTGAAGAGACTAATTGAGTATATGACTCACTGCTGCTTTATGTCGGTATAAATATAATTTATTTATCAGGCAGGAGTTTATGGTACAATTAGGCTATTTCTACTACAACAAATGATAGCAGATATTCCTTGGTTCCATTATTTTATAGTTAGCTCTGATACCTTTCTTGAAAAACCTCGACTGTTTTATTGAGCTTTGCCAAAGCAAATGAAAAGCAATGGCATGCTAAAGAAACATCTCCTAGATTTTAGGAGGCAAGGGATTTTTACCTGAGGAATTACTACGTATTGGTATATGTGGGTGTAAAGGTAAAAAACAAACAAACAGCAAACTAACTTTAAACCCAGCAGATTAACTTTATTCATTACAACAGAGCAGAATTTTGGTTTTTTTCTTTAGATTTTGTCATTTCTTCAATTTCATTACATATATAAAAATCTAGTAGGAGGCAGCTCTTCTTCGATAGTTCCTGTGTCCTTAATCCCTCCTCCAAGGTCAATTTCACCCTACACACGGGAGAGTGTAGTTCATTATTTGTTCAGAAATTTGCTGGCAAATGGGTTTTGGTTTGTTTTCTATTTTGAAAATCTTGAAGCAACCTACTTGTGTGGGAAGAAGTTTTTTGTTTGTTCTGAAGTATGCTTCTTTCCAGAGGCAGCCTGAGTGGTTGGGTTGGCACATCTTACAACATTTAAAACTAGTCAAATATCAAAAAGAGGAAAAGAAGTGGCATGCATTTGTGCCAAGGGTGTGATCTGGAAATCTGAATAAAACCCTTTCTGTGCAAAGGGCAAAGGATCACTAAGTCAGCAAGACCTTGGAGTAGGAACTGCTGCTGCTGGTCTAGGTGCACTTGGCTGCGTTTCTTCCGAACATAAGAAATGACCCAGAATGAGCCAGCTCTTTAAAAAGTCAAATCCCAAACCTGATAGTTGTGACAGACTAAATAAAAGTTTGAAAATAAAATTTCCCCCAAATCCTGCATCCTCGCAGGACCAGGTTTCTCATGTAGTTTTGGAGGCAGCCTCTGAGCAGCCCCTATCAAGCCTCTAAGGCAGCTGGACACCGAGCCCACGGGTCTTGTATGCCTTGGGATCCCATCTCACCTGCTCCCGACTCCTCCAACCAGTGCTGCAGGCTGAGCATACGGCTTCTTACCTCATCTCCATCTCGACATGTCTCTGGCCCCAACTCATCTCAGCAGTGGGGCAGGGGAGAGGCTGCCCTCCAGCGGGGCAGCCAGCCCAGCACCACCAACTTCCATCTCCGTTGTCCAATGGCATCCCCTCACCTCCCACCTTTTTTTTTAAAACAGAAAAAGCAACATGGGGAACTCATCAAACTAGGAGTAGCTAACAAAGCAGTCAGTTACCAGATTTTCTGCTGTTATGCATCATCACTATTAAACCAAGGATGTTTGGATTTGGTGTTTGGGATTGTTTCCTTTAGTTTTGGTTTTCTCTAGGGTTTTTGTGTATCAGAAGGAGATTATAGATAGCATTGGCTGCTTGAGTTGATCTTGTAGGGAAGAGAGGTGCGTTATCAGAAAATTATTAACTGTTGCTTTACTGATTACCAAGCTTTTTCCCAAGAAAAGGGTACAGAGAGAAGAAGATGCATGAGATAGATAACTTTCTGCACTAGAAAGGTAGGCCATGTCAGGTCCTGGATGTCTTAAGAAAACAGGTTAAAGATGTCATATACAAAAGATGCATTTTTTGCTCTCTTTAGCTTTCTCCCTGGATTTTGAAGGCCATTTTAAAAGTCATAAGCTTCTTTGCTGTATAAAAGTTGCAGATCATTCCTGGAGACATGTCTGAGCTGACAACATCCTATAATTAAGGATAGCCTAAACCTTAAGTGAACTGCCTCTGCAGGAAGTTTTCACATCCAGGCTGTATTTAAGGGTATTGTTTAGGAATCAGCTCTGTAAGTCTGTGCCGGCAGATGGAAAAATCCAGCAATATTAATTTCCTTAAACTTACTTTTAACATCTTTTTTTTTTTAGCAACGTAATGGACATGAAAAGTTAAGCTGAACCAGGAAAAGGATAATTCAGGAAAAATAATAGATGTATGAGAATGGCTGTGCTCTGAAACAGAAAGGTCCATTTCCCTTCCCAATAATGGATTTGCTTGAGAACCTTGAAGCCTTTCTGCTTTCATTTTTCTTTCATTAAAATGAAACTTTAAGGTTTCTGCAAATAACATAACTTTTTGCAAACTAATAAAATTATATTTCAACAGAAAGACAAGAACTAAACTGAAAGAAATCAACGTAGTCAACTACACGATATTAGTACAGTAAATTCTTAGAGACACAAATGTAATTTTCTTGACTTTTCTACATTTGGGAAAGTCTTTTAGTTGCTTTTTTTTTTTTCCTCTCCAAATCATCTTTACCAATAGATCTGCAAAATGTGATTGTATTTAATTCACAAATTTTTTCTTTCTCTTTGAATGACTGTCTGATGTTAGCTTCTGACATTAATGATTACATACTGAAGAATCCCATCCATTATGTTACTGGAAGAGGCATGCCTATAGATTAATCCAATTTGGGTAGCTTTATTGGTTCAATTAGATGAGATGCAGAGTAGGAAAAAGCAAACTGAATTATTGTGCCTTTGTCTGGCTGTTCCACTCAGCTATCCTGCTTAAAGAAACATAGAATGGTGAGTGGAAAAAGAGGTATTTTCCTTTGTGATGGTGCACTGGCAACAGGAGGACACTCACCCATGGAGGAACAGGGAGTTACATCACTTGTTACAGAGCTGTTATTCTGGGTTGGGTAACCTGGCTTCTACAGGGTTAGAGCTAATCTACAGGGATGCTCGCACCAAGTGCGAAATAGCTAAAACCTCCCTTCTCCCAGCCCATTTGCTTCATTAGTGCCACTGAAAATTCACTAAAGCTAAAGAAACTTTTTCCCCTGATTGTTTTCCAGTTGATTGTGTTTGTAGATAACGAAATAGTACTTGTGGTCTCCTTTTTAGCTGTTTCCTGCTTCACTGCACTGCCACAGTCAAAGGCCTTTTTTTTCTGGTGGTAACAGCAGTCTGCAAGTATATTTGCCACTCGTTCTGCACTATTGCTACAGGCCTATCTGTTAAATCTTAAATACTAATGAATCATTAAAAAGGGTATTAACATATTGTGCTGCACTATATGTATGTCTTATTCTTCACAGTTTTATAGCAATTTCCATTAAAAAACCTCATTACAGAGATTATTGTGACATACTTTGAAACAGCAGCATTCATTACATATTATCTATGTATTGGAGTTTGGGAAATTAATGCACCAGGAAATTAAATGACTCACCCAGGGTCACTGAAGATGTATGTTCAAGTCATGATTAAAATCCAAGCTGTAGATTGCCATTGTGTTTGCTGCACAATCTTTTTTACTCTTTTTTCTTTCTATTTTTTTTAAACCACATCCTACAGTTGTACATCGAGCTGGAAAATTCCACCGTGTTGCTTTTGTTGTTAAACTGTAATTGGCATTTAGCCAACAATTATTTCAATAAGACTTGTTTGTCTTTGTGACTTTTCTTTTGCTTTGGGGTTCATCAGATGGAGAGAAAGTGGGATTACTGGGCAACAAGAGCCAGGCTGTGGGGAATGGTGGGCAGAGAACCGAAGAGGTAGAGCCCAGGAACTGCTCAAGTGATGGAATGACTGTGAGATGCGCTGGTGCTGCCTCTTATCTACAGATTATCAGAATATGTGGATTTTCCAGCCTTTCTGTGCTATTGGGAGTGGGAACAAACAGGTTAGAGGTAAGAAATGTACAAGGAAAAACTAAAAGGGAGGGGACTGCGCAGTGGACCTTCCCTTACACTGCCTGCTCTGATACCTCCGCTGCCTGGGAGGGTTGTGTAGACATGCTATGTATGTCCCTTATCTTCTGTAAAAATAAGATGTTTTAAGTGTGTGCCTGCTCCCAGATTATACCAGTAGAGTTAACTTTCACAGTGCCTAGAGCTTCCTACTTTGTGACTTGCAGGCGTGTTGCCCCGGTGTCTAGCCAGGGCTTATGTTGCAGCCTTTAGAGATCCAGTGGCGCTCTGCTTACAGGCGCCTTTTTTTAGCAGGTGTGACAAGGGGCCCAGTTCTTGGGACCAGCTGAGCACGAATCCCTGACGTTTGTAGTAACCATATCTGTTGTACAGCAAATAAATATCTTTAGACACTAATGCATTAGTCATCATGTGGGGTTGCACATTAATTTCTTAACTCCTGTTTTTCTTTCAGTGCCAGATGGAGAGGAACAAGCATGAAACTCGGAGCAATAAAATTGTAATTTATATATAAACAGATAAGTGAAGAATAATTTTCATTTAAGGGACTTTGTCTCCATTTTAGAGACTTCCTGAGTTCTTTGTATTAGCTTTAATTAAAGAAGGCAGATATGTAAAAAGTTTATTTTGTAATAATATTAGTAAAAAAATTGACATGTTTATTTTTTTCATTCCACTTTAGATCCTGTGGAACACCACTCATCTGTAAACTGCTATATGCGTATGTAGCATGACATGAAGAATAATACTTCAACTAGAGAGATACTTTGCCTTTTTTGCCTCTTTTGCCTCTTTTGCAACTGCAATTTGAGAGCAGCTAGCCACTGAGGTTAAGGACTGAAATATGGGAAATGTGTAGATCCTGTGTAGCAGGTTTAAAAGCTGCAATACCACACAGCATCCAGGAACCGGACCCCATCAACTCACAGGATCCTTTCTTTTCCAATAAAAATTCTGTGATTTAGTTTCTGAAGCTTCCTGTTTCCTGCTTTTCTTGTCAGTAATACCTCTGTTTCCTGAGACAAGCTAAATGTAAGTTAATCTTTTGATCGGTTTGAAAAGGTTGTAATGCAAATTAAAAAATACTCAGTTTCCAACTCAGTTCTATTTAGATTTTTACACTCAGCATTAGATGTACTACTGACTATCTAGGTGTATTTTGCAAATGCAGCTTTTGGGTTGGCCAGGACAATTATAATTGCTCAATTAAAATGGAAATAAATCCTAAACTTAGAAAACTTAAAGTTGCTTAAAAGAAACTCATTGTGTCGTAAGACTTTATTCATCCTCAAAGCTTGTGCTGCTGTGAAGTTCCAGTATTTGAAGAAATTCTCCAGATATTGAAATAATTGAAATAAAAACAATACACAAATGAAGAAATGAGGTCATTAGAAATTTTTCTGAGGAGGCATTTTTGTTAAATATCATTTGGACAGTCAAGCTCTGGTTTCCAGAAAAGGATTTTGCATATAATATTTTTCTACTTTTAAAGAAAGTTTTGATTTCTAATGTATCTGGTGAATTCAAAGAATACAACTTCCTCATAGAAAACCCAAAAAAGTCCTGTTGAGGAAAGAAACATTACCTAAAACTAATGCAATTACCTATAGCTGTGAGTATGATTTCTTGGACAGGAAAAAATAGGAAGTCACTTGAAAAATCATGAGGAAATTGAAAAAAAAATATAATCCTTTTTGCCTTTTCACACCAAATCTCAGATCTCCTCACTTCCAAGGAGAGGCCTTCCAGACGAAGAAAATTAATAAAGTACTTGAATCTTCAGTGAAAATTGTTCTAAATAGCAGAAACACAAAAATCAGGTCAGCTTAAGACATTGTAGAATGTAACCTTTATAATTTTACTTCTAAATTTTAATAAAGGCACATTATTAATATATTTATATAAGTATATAACCTTTTATTGTTTCTTAAGAGTAAATGCAGGAACTCTTTCAGAAAGCATCCTCTTGAGCTAAAAAGTGGTATAGAGCACACTTTTTTAATCTGTGTTTACAAAATAGAGTATAAATAAGTGCAGCTGCAACAATGGAGTGCAGAGAGTGAATAAAACCATGTTGCACTGTAGTCACCGATTCCAGTGTTCTTTGAGATGGACCACACAGCAGTTCCTATTGCTGTCCTCCAGGTTTGTGAGAGTAAGGTTACTTTCTTATTCCCAGCTAACATCTTTCCTTTTTTCGTCACATCATGACAGATATGATCATAATTCACAAGTGTGTTACTGTGCAGTTCAGACAAATTTCAACTGTTCAATGATATTCACAAGTTAGAAGTAATAATATTTTCTAGGGTTTGGGTTGGTTTTAAAGTGATTTTTTTTCAGTAGTGCTTTTATTGCTTGTAGTGCTGCCAAAGTTGTTTCTGAGTTTTTGTGTAATTTCAGTTTTCAGTTATGTTAATTCTGAAAGTGAATATCTGTGTATACATTAGCTGACATGGAAGGAAACTTTGTGGATTCAACTGTAAAACTTACCGATGAGGTGAAACTGGAATGCATATATCCAAAAAAAAGCTGTGATAATCCTGACATCCTGGATGAAACTTAATGTAACTCATAAAGTAAATATAGCTGTCTTGCATCCAATCTATGGCATACATATTGAAGTCAAATACAGTGGAATAATTTATTTTGAAAATGCTTCCAGGTATGACAAAACCTTATACTTCATCAAGAGCACTTTGGGAGATGTTGATCTTTACTTTTGCTCCATTGTAACTTAACACAAATGGAATTTGGGAAAAAATAGTAGAAATTATTCAACTAGATAAGTAAATCTCTCATTGTTTTTTAAATATCTGATATATGCAGAACAGAAATCTATGCCGATTTAAGCAGTGTCTGCCATTGCATTTTTTCTTTTCAATTACATAGCTTGCAGAAATGGAGTAATTTGGGGAAGACAACTAGCACAAGAGAAAAGAGTTGTACTATTTTGACAAAAGGTCATTTTAAGAGAAGCGGGAAGTCAGGAGCAGAAATGGAGGAGACAGAAGTCACAGCAGCAAGGTATTACATGGCAGACTTAAGGTGCATTTCAACAAACTGTAGGATCTCTTTAGAGAATGAAGTTGCAACTACCCGTGGAATTATATAAAACCCATGGAGGGTTTTATCATTCTGTTATATGGTGAGGATATTCCTGGTCTGAAATTCTGATTGTTTTCTTTTCTGGAAGCTCTTCTTCTGTGTTTGCTTTTTCAAGAACAATATAACCATTTAGGAATGGAATGGCAAAAAAAAAAAAAAAAGAAGAAGGAAGGAGGGAAGTAGGAAAGTTTAAATTAAGAATAAAAGACTTTTTTCTATAAAAAGAGGCTTTTTAAAAAGATGATAAAGGGAAGAAGGAGAGAAAAAGCTGTTCTCATGTACTTTCAGTGCAGCTGTCTGTGTACTTTTCAAATGCTCTGTAATTACCTGACTACTCATCCAATTTAGTTTCTTTTCTAGCAATATGCCTAGAAGGAGAAAGAATGCTTTTCTAGTATTTTTCCATGCATGACTGTTCAGCATTGGTCAACTGACAACTCTGATGTAAATTACCAAGCTTCTCTGATAGGAGAGAAGTCCTTAGGAGATCATTATGTATGTATGATAGAACAGCCTTCAAAAGATAACTAGTTTTGCTTATAAGTTTGAGATTTGATATTGTGAATGTAAAAAGAATCTGCTTCTCTTTCCCGTTCTCCAGAGTGAAAATAGATTTCATTCAATATTTTATTGTATTTCTCAGCTAGGAAAAAACAGATTGAAAGGAAAATTTAGTTCCTCGCATTTGAAAGGTCGTAAGATAAAAATAACAGTTCATTTCCAAGCAGAATCCTTCAGAGTCATTTCAACCCTATTTTATCTACACTTCTGTAAATTCAATGTTGGAAAGAAACAGTGAACCTGACTCTTGTAGGAGATATCTGAACTTCAGATATTCAAGGTAGATTGTTACTGCCTGCACCACTGAAGGCTTTTGAAACTTGATTTTAGCCAGCATTGATGAAATAGGAATCCCAATCTGCTTTCCTGTCTCTGCTAGCTTTTTATTAGTAAGCATTGCTGCTTATCAAGTCAGAAATTAAGCCACATGCAAACTACCACCTTGACGTTGAAAAGAATAATTCTGTCTCCCCTAGACTGTTTAGTTAGATACAGTACTTTGGAATTTAAATGGTTTTTTCCTGTGTGGCACAGGGGCATGGCCATAAAATTCACAGTCATTCACAGGTAGAAGGAATGTCCTGCTCATGAAAGACTGAGCAGGGTCCCTCAGGGACAGCTTGTCCGGGTCAGAGTTTCTTCACTGTGAGTCTTTTAGTGGCATCTCTGAATGCTTGCTTCACTCTGATAGATGTTTTTATTATGTAAGGGACAAAGTTACTGAAGTAGTGTCTCCCTAGGTTCTTTTTCTCTGGCACTCCATTTAGGGCAGAATATTATTGCAGATGTAGGCACTAGAAACATACTTTTCTGGTTGGATTCAGGTAGGATAATATCTGGAAATTCAGGTTGTGATTCACAAAAAGGAAAAGGCAAACCAAATCTCTCATTTAGTTCAGCCAACCTGAGTTCTGGCAGTGCTGAGCCCTTATTCGCAGTTCTATAAAATCCTAAAATTTAGATGCAGTAGAGATCTGCAAGCTCATTCAGTCCTTTTCCTAGTCAAGGCAGTACTGAGCTCAGTGATTTGTTCCTGAATGTCTTGGATGGGGTTGATCTGAAATGATGCAAGAACCAAGGCAGCCACTTCCTTGTGGGATGTCACCCTTCAATCCAGTACCTTTATTAGGCAATCCACTTGCTTACGGATTTCAGCACGCTGTAAACCACACAAAAAATGGATCAGTTGCTTGAGATACGTTTTTTAAAATGATACTGTAGGATTCAGTATTCTCAATAGGTAGGATTTCTTTCTTGGTTTGTGCACACTAAAACAGAAACCTAAACCAGCAACAGTCCTGTCCCCCCCTCCCCATTTTCCAAGTATATCATTTTAATCCTACTATAAAGGAAGATAATTATGTTGAATAGAAATTAATCCTCTTCCATTTAAAGAATTGTGGTTTCTGAGAACAATCCTGTTCAGCTCCCAGTAGGTGTGTATAAACATGACCTTTGTAAACACTGAACCAAAGAGAATGAAGTGTATTACCAGTGAAGCTAAAATATTACAACTTCAATCTACATTGAGAATTATATGTTTTTAGAACCAGAATTTAGAGAAGGCATTTATTTACATAGTAGTTATAGTAGAACTGTTATCGGTCAGAGTTTATCCTACTTCACTAACACGTTCACCAGTGTGAAATATTTTAAACTCCTTGCATGACATCTTGCTTTGATTAAATAAACAGTAAACTTCGGATTCACTTCCACGCAGCATGTATTTTAGCTTGTTGCTGGCAATGGATATATATTTTTTCTTCTTTGTCTTCCAACCTGTAACGGATTTCATCTTGAAATATTTTTTATTCTGTGCTAGGGAAAAAGGCTTTGGGAAAGCTGAGTGTATTTCTGATAATTTCACTGTACAGAGATCTTGTTTTATAGGATTAATATACAGAAATAGCTGAGGCCCTGTAATACAAAATACTTTTTAAGTAATCTGCTATCCATTTGGCCAGCATACTTGAAAGAACATTTTATAGCTAATTAAAACTGTTTTCTTTGGTTAGAATTTATAATTTATTGATTCCCAATAGACATTACTTTTCTAAAAACATTAATTTACCTACAGTTCCCTAGACAAATAAACAACTCTCTGCAAAATCCATTTCTTCTGTTTATAACAGTTAATCAAAAACCATCTAATAGACTAAATGTTTTTTTGAAGGGAGTTGAATGTCTAATTCTCTGAAATTTGTGGGTTTAGTTTTAAAGATTGGATGGCTAAGCTAAGTTGTGTCTGCCTTTAAATGGATGCAACTTTGTAACCTCATAATATTCAACATGAAAATTATGCTTTCTCTGGTAAATTGGCACACATAAAGTTAAGTTAAGGGGTTTTTGTGTCAATCGAAACTAAAGCCTGGTTTATAATTTAATTTGTGCTACCGAGGCATTGAAAATTGTTAGGTTTTATCTATACTGACCTGTTACTGTTGGGTTCAGAAACTTTCCTGTACCAGCTTAAGCAGGTAAATATACCGTTGAGGCATCTGCAGTGCATCCCTCAGTGAAAGCTGGCAATGGAATACAGATATATACAGTTGGCTTTCAGAATTTCCATTGAAAGGAAATAGTGGAAATAGATGGAAAGAATCATATACTCATGATTGAGATTCTTAACTAGATTAAAGTATAAGGTGAAATGCTCTTCATATGGCAGTATAGCTGCAGTATAGCTGCTGGCTGTTACATAAATTTGATTAAAGTATCTTGGTTTAACTTTTGCTGACTTGCAAAACAAAGAATGTTTCTGCACTCATACTCTTCAAAGTCACTGTAGTGCTTCATTCCTGGTAATCAACAGAGGTTGAGTCTGATTCTGCTTTCCTAGGCACTTTGCATAACTTTTTAGAGTGCGTAAAATTGATATGATTCTGATTTGTTAGGTTGGGGTTTTGTTTCTTGGTTTTTGTTTTGTTGATTTTCCCCTCCATAGTTTGAATCCTCAAGTGTTGGTACTTAATCAGTTAATATTTCAAGTAGTGTGTAATGTTTGCAGTAGTGTCATTAGATCCAGCAGCTCGAGTGTTAATAACACCATGATGCTACAAGATCAAGCAAGTTTGGGGAAAATGACTTGCGTTTTCAAAAAAAAAAGACAGACAGAGAAGAACAAGTAACTATTTGAAAAGCATTAAGCGTGTTTCTTTTCATTGGTATTTTGACAAAATCCCCATTTCTTTTCCTTTAGAGTAAAAATGTCTTTATAAACAAAAAGTCCACTGTGGCTGCACTCTTTCATATATGAATAAAGATGCTACACAGTGAATAAAAGATCACAATAGATTTGCACGTATGAGGAGACAAAATAATGCTGGAAAAACTCTATTTAGGACTTTGCTCCTGGCTTAGTCTCTGGATGCAAAACAGCAGTTCACTCCATCATGCTCTGTGTGGGGTCAATGCGATTCTTTTTCAAGCAGGGACAAAAGGAAAAGAGAGAAAAAGAAAAAAGAAAAAAAAAGAAAAAAGAAAAAGAAAAAAGAGAAAAGAAAAAAAGAAAAAATTGATCTTGGATAAGCAATGGCTGTGCTGTCATAAAGACCTGAGATCCCAGGAGACAGAGGAGGTTATAGCTCTCATTACAGAGGTCCGTGCTTGGTGTACTATCCTCATTGCACCACTGATATATGGAAAACCCCAGAAGGGGTGATAAATCACTACTTATATATTTTTTTGGATGTATTTATTGTAGTAATTATTTTTTTCTACTAGATTTGGTCTCAGCTTGATTCTGGAGCTGTATCAGAATATATAATTAAGTTGTTAGGACATATTTTGTTCTTTTGCCTTAAATTTTGGCTGAAGATTTCCTATGACATCTATGAAGCAGGTGAGAAACAACTCTTGCAGACTACACAGCATTATCCACACTTTCTTTATTGGCAGTTACTGAAACATACCGACTGAAAAGCAATAATACTCAGGATAGTATATCGGAAACTTCACGTGTTATATAGCTACAGGATATTTTTACAAGGCGATGTAGTGCTGAAATTCTGTACCATAATTGCAAAGAACTTGAGAGTATGTTCTACCACTGCTACACATGAATATATTGGCAAAGAATAGTCTAG
Organism: Apaloderma vittatum; assembly: GCF_000703405.1. Lineage (NCBI taxonomy): Eukaryota > Metazoa > Chordata > Aves > Trogoniformes > Trogonidae > Apaloderma > Apaloderma vittatum. The sequence goes on from NW_009711934.1 coordinate 100,380, forward strand.
TTGTCCCACAGGAAGGTGCTTGCCAGCTGGGTGAATCTATTGCTTCTTTTTTTTCCTGTAGTGTGAGCACATGTCAGACCTGAATTCAAGAGATTTTTTTTCTTAATGTTCCCACAGTTTATGAGCTACAAATACTCCTGCATTAAGAAAACAAAACATACTTTGAAAGAAAATTCCTTGTGCATGTTTTGATAGGATGTAAAGATTATGTAGGAATAGACAGTAGTTTTATTTCACCTTTATTAATTAACAGTTTAAGGATCATCTGCAGTTTCCTATATACATTAGAGATATACCTGAAGACTGATTTTGACTGCAGTATAAAATGTGAAAAGCAGAGAGTAAAGTCACTACTAATAGAAGAAGCATTAGAGTTGGAGACATGACGCGGGATTTTTTGATCATCAAAAAGATTTTATTTCATACACTTGTTGCCCAGAAAAAAAAGCATCTGAAACTTCAGGTGTTGTAGTTTTACTTTCAAATGAAAGAGCGTTGCAAGTGTGGTGTACATAGTCAGTCCCTTGGGCAGGTGAGTATGGAGGGCATATGTTTAAGTGTCACCTCAGGGGACAACTCAAAACACAGCTCTCGCCTGTGTCCTTTTGCCTATTGCCAGCCCCTGCCTAACCGCAGCAGGGAACTGAGCAATGTTTCTTTTTGTTTTTAAAGGGATAAACATTTGCAAAGAAATGTGTATAGGGAAAGGATACATTTGCAGTCTCTTGTACTTCAAAGTGGATATTTGGATGACTTTTGTTTTCAAAGGAATTACAAGAAGTATTGGCAGAATTTCTTTTTTCTTCATACTATATTCTTTGTCTTTTTCTAGTTTGTGCAGATCTTTTCTTACCTATGGCCACTTGAAACATGGATCCATTTATTTGCTTGCTCCTTTTCCAGACTTGTCTGCGATCCTTTGCTTCTTCTCCCTTTAGTTAAATCCTTCAATATAAGAGTTGCTCAGCTTGGAAGGGATATTTTTTAAGTTTGAACATGGTATCAATTCACAGAAAAAAATTTAAAGATTTTTTTCTGGTCTTTTAAATAATTTATTCATTAGAAATTAAGGTCTAGTCCTGTTATGCGTATCTGCCTTTAATTTCTTAGTTTTGTCTGCCATTCTTGACTCCATGGAACATATTATAATGAGTCTTTATCAACAGAAAAGGTTAAGACAAGATCAACAGACAAATATTTGTTTCAAAATATGATTTCCATTAATATCCACACATCAAGACCTTAAGACTTCTATAGATCTGAAGTGTGTTTCTGTCTTGTTCCCAACTTGGCAAAAGAAACTAGTGATAATTTATATTTAAAGTGTATTCCAGGTCCAGTACTTCGCTGAAGTTAATGGGTTTAATTTCCTTATATTTAAATGGAACTTTCTGTGTTCCAGCTTGTGCCCATTGCCCCTTGTCCTATCATTGGGCACTCCTGAAAAGAGTCTGGCTCCATTCTCCCTGCATCCACCCTTTAGATATTTCTAATTTAGACTTCCTATATAGAAACTGCGTAAAAACTTTTCCTATTACACTCTGATATCTGTGATGATACATGATGTACCATTACTACTTGGTTATAATTTTGTATTGTCATTGCCCATAATTACAATCTTGCCCTTTTCTGTCTTGCCCTTATGAAAGGATGACACATTATTTCTTTGACAGCTGCAGTTCAGTGCAATACTTTTCCATTACTGGACCACTGTATTGATGCCTCCTACACAACCACAAACTATCCTCTGATTCATTCTGCCTTGAGAAGTACTGATAAGTACATCTGGCCTCGTTTGCTTCACACATCCTTCCAAACACCTTGGCCTTGTTAATAGTTTTCTGGGTTGCGTTGCATAAAAATGTAGTAACACCTGAATTAAGGGTTTTTAAGTTTCCACTGAAATGTATAATTAGAATATTGATTTTTAAAAAAATATTAACAGATATTATTGAGTGTAGACAAAAGAAACCAGAACCAAACGGAATTGGTTTGCAAAGAACTTCGTGATGTAGGACTCAATCATCTAAAGCTGGATCAGCAATCTTATAATTCATGACATACAAATTTACAATGTAAATTTAACTTAAAATATAGAATATAATAAACATCAGAGAGATCACAAACTGTTATAGTTTTACTCATATGCACTGTGCCTTTGCTAAACATCTAGATAGGAAGTCAAAAGTCTTCAGCAGTGGAGAATAAGATGATATATACAGTATAAATCAAAACTGACCTTTATGGCAGAGCAATGTTGTCTGTTTTATACATATAAACAGTGTAAATGAAAATTGACATTTATGGCAGAGCAGCATTGCATATTTATATACATAAAGAATGAATGTAGTTAAAATTACCTGGGATATTTTTATCCTGTGTTTGTTTATTTACCTTTCAAAACTGAAATTCATTTTAACATGGACTTCTGTATATTTCGAAACTTACGTTTATTTTCTCAGGAGCTTTATTTCAATTAGATGTTAAAACATTACTAGTTTAACTTAAAAATTCCCAAACTATGCTCCGAATAGAATGGGAAATATTCTTTTGATGTTTGGAGAGACTTTTATGTCCATAACGTGAATTAGGCAGTTGCCCAATCGGTTGGTTTTTGTTTTCTGGTGGTTTTTTTTCTGTTATATGATTCGAAATTGCTATTTTTTTAATATTTTGGGGAGGATTAAGTCATGAGTAAATCTGTGTTTCTGTCAATCAGCGACAAAAGACCGTTTGCTCAGGGGATATGTTTTGCTAGCAATTCTGAACAAGAATGGAAGTACATTGATAGATTATTTAAATGCCAGATGTACCATGAAGTACTTCCATATTTTAAAAAGAATGATCGACCTCTTCTATGATAGCAGAGACAGAGTTTTCTATTCTTAGCTAGTGTGATGATATCCATGCCACTCAGCACTTATTTCTTTATTAAATGTTCTTCTGCCTGCCAAAAGCAGCACGTTGCATAGATTTTTTTTTCCAAGTCCCTATTCACCTGAAATAACTTGCTTTCTATTTATCTCTGTCTCAATTTAGAATGTGATTCATAGGTCTACAGTGAAAAATTATCAGACCTTTAAAGCACATGGAAGCAAGAACTAATCCAGAGGGATCTTCATTCTTTGGCTCTTAGAATCTGAGCTCCCCAGAGCGAGAGCTATCTCTATATCTTACACGGTGTCAACCACATTGCCAGCACCTAATTAGAAAGCAAGAGGATGGAGGCAATAGAAGCTGCTGTTTTCACACCTCTGCCTGTGATTATTGACCTGTTAAATGCTACTTCTCTTACTTTTCATCTTCTGTGATGAACTAAGTATTGGATGCCCCTTCAGTATAAAAGGCTAGGGGAAAAAAGCCAAACCAGCCCTCTTGGGAGTAGAGCAGATACTTCCTCTTCCCTTCTGAAGGAAAAGTTTAGATCAAAAGGAGTTACAGAATTGTGGAAAACTCAGGCTGGAAGAGACATTATAAATTCATCTCATCCATCTCTGTGTTCTAAGGCAGGATAAGCATATTTATATCCTCCCTGACTGATTCCCATGTTGGAAATACATGCAGACATTCTAGATCTTAACCAACCTTACAATGAGATTTTTTTTTTTATTATATCTAACCCAGATATCTCTTGTTTAATACTGAATTTGTTCATTGTAGTCCTTTCTCTGAAAGAATAGGAAAGCTCCCAGGTCTCCAGCCTTCAGGCATGTGTTTTAACTTTTCTTCTTAGTTCATGATTCTAAATTTCATTGTTCTTGTTCTCATCAGAATTTTCTCCAGTTTGTATATAACCTTATTAAAATAAGATGCATAGAATGAAACACTGTGTTCCATCTAAGGTCTTACCATTGCTAAATAACGCAGAATAATGCCTGCTTTATCTTGTATATGGCTCTCTGTTGGCATACCTGAGAAAATTTGTCTTTTGGAAACAGGCAATGTGATAACATTTTCAATTCTATTTGGCTAGCAAACAGATAATCTCACATTCTTTTATTCAGCACTGGGGTTTTTTTCCTGACATTTTTTTTCTCTTTTCTTCTTCTTACTCCTTAAAATTTTGAATGTTCAGGTAGTTACTAAAAATAATGACACTGTTATGTACTCTTGGTTACTTTCTTTCCATCAGAATATGCTATGTTAAGGAAAAGATTGCAACATTCAGTACCCATGAGGACCTCTGTGCTTTTACCTAAATAAGACAAAATTAGAAGGGTTGTTTTATATGTTCCCTGTGAGCATTGTTTTGATGAACATGAATTGCATGTCAGCTGGATACTATAGCTATTAACTGACTTGATGTTGTGTGATAATTTGGGGATGACTCTCACTTCTCATCTGCTGAGCCAGCCTGTTGTCTGAGGAGATTTTCTGCTTGCCAGAGTAGACTCTAGGATGTTTCAGAGAGACTGCCAAGGCTTGCTCAGTCCTCAGACTCCCAGCTTCTGCTTTTTTTCCACACGTAGACTAAAGAGGAGTCCTGGAGAGACCTAGAGCACAGCAGGTGACTACATGATGCTGGAGGTGATGGTCAAGGACATAGACAGCTTAGTTAGTGTCTTCTTGATCCCACTGAAGAAAGGAAAAGCTGTGAGAAGAGCAGGTAGGTTCCGTGGGCCAAGACCCAGTTGCATGGCTGGTGTCAACCTTTTATCATCATGGATGCTTTTTGATGATCCAAGACTGCTAGGAAGATCCACCTAAGCATGTAGGGGAAAAGCATCCTTGTCAACAGGCTGGTGAGGGGGGCTTTGACAGGAAAGCCAGATGACAACCCACAAGTGAGTGAGGAAGTAGACTGGGCTCACAAGCAAGTGGTGTGGGATTGTATGGACAGGAAACACCTTCAAAAAAAGAGAAGTTCTGCCCAGGGATGGGTGAAGAGCCATTTCAGAGCTCATGGGTCAGGATTAGAAGGTGGATTAACACAGATGATGTGGTGGTGGGTGTCTGCTACTGACTATGTGACCAGCGTGATCAGGCCTGATAAAGATGAAGCCTCCATCAGACAACTGGAAGAAACTTCACATTCTGTGGGGCTTGTGGGAGAGTTCAAACCACCTGGTATCTGTAGAGGAGCAACATGGCAGGGCACAATCAATCTGGTATGTTTCTAGAGTTGCACTTACAAAGTAGTTGATAGAGTAGGTGAAGAGAGGAGGCACTCTGCCTAACCTCAGACTTACAGAGAAGAACTTTTGGGGGTTTTGAAGACCAGCGGCAACTTTGGCTTCGTAGTACAGTTCATGAAAAGGGAATAAAACCAAAAAAGTTCATGAGAGGGGGATAAAACCAAAAACTCTGGGCTTCAGAGGAGCAGACTTTGTCTTGTTGCGAGTTCTTCTTGGAAGAATCCCAAAAGTAATGGAGAAAAGATTTTCAAGGAAAACCTGCTCCAATGATCCATCTAAAAAAGCGGGAAATCAAGCAAAAATGCCAGAAGGCCTGTATGGATGAACAAGTAGATCCTGACTAAATTTAAACATAGAAAGGAAACATAGTTGAGATGGAAACAGGACAGTTTACCTAGAAGGAACCTTGAAACACTGTCTAAGCATGAATGTGTGCAGCTAGAGAAAACTGGAGTTGAATCTCATGGGTTGAATCTCATTGGGGGAGGGGAGAGTATTTTTCTACCTATATAAAGAAAAAATACTTAATCTTCTCACCTCCTAGTCCCTAATTCTAAACCACTGCAACCATCCCTGGGAAATTCAACTTAAATAAAGTGTGATATTTTCTCTAGTATCAGCTGCAACCACTGTGACACCTAGTAGTTAAATCCAGATCCAGTAGTTTCTTGGTGTAAATGTGATGGATGAAATTTTGAGATAATGGAATTAGGAAATCATTACAGGATGCAATTGCAGGGGAAAATGGAAAGTGCACAGTGACAGCTTTAAAATATTAAAAATTAAAGAGATAGTATTAATTTATCTAGGACAGACTGAATAATATTTAATTTGGGGAAATATATGTTAGATTATGAAATGAACAGAGGTAGGTGAAAAGCAGAGGGTAGAAGGAATTACGGATTCATGTAGTTAAACTTCCAAATACTCTAAAGAAAATCACTAAGAGGTGACTAATACTTTAAGTTCTGAAAATTTCCCATCTGCAGAACCTCTTTCTACTGCTTATATTTCTAATGATGAACCTTTCTTTCAGCTGGCCTGTCAGACAGGAATATAATTTATAATCTAATAAGGACAAAAAGAAATGGAAAGGAAACATTCGGTCAAAAGTACTGCTGATATATCGATTTCTTCCATTTTCTTACCTGGTACCAAGCTACATAACAAACTTACAAAATAAACTGGATCTTTCCTTCTTCTCCAATATATTTTGAGTCCATAAAACAATCCATCAGAAGTAACAACTGGGATCTGAGATGCAGGGCAGCAATTCCGCACAGCACATCCTTACGCTGCGTTCCTGGGCATTATGGCACTTCTGTGGCTGGGCAGCCTTTGTGTGTGCCCTGTACGTCCTCTTGGCACCCTTGGCCTTCCCTCCCGAGAAACATCAGTTTAAGTATTTGTCCTTAGGAGTCAGTTTCTTGGTGAAAAGAAGAGCCCCAGAGAAAGTTCATCCTCTTCATCTGCAATTTATTTTGTTACCTCTTGTTATAAGCAGACGAAGCTTGTTTGCATGTGAAGCTTCAGCAAACTAAGTGGGACCTGGGAACCTGTCTCTGTGGTAGAGCTAAGTTAGCTTTGGAGTTTTGAATGATCTACTAAGGTCAATAGTTACGGAAAAACAACACTTCCTAAATGAGTTCTGTTACCATCAGTCTGAGCAGTGTGAGCCTGTCTTGACCTTGCAGTGCCTGGGATCATATGGAAAATACCTGTGTGCTGGGATGGCTGAGGGTGGGGTGTCACTCCCTGTGTTTGTTGCTCAACAGCACCTGATAGAACTCTGCATAAAACCAGCTCTGGTAGAACTTGACCCCTGCTAAGCTTTAAGCTTCAAGAGAGATACAGAAACATGCTAAGCCAGTAGTGTGTTTCAATGCATTTTATTTTAATGTGCAAAATTTTGTCTGTCTACAGTCACAGAACTGATGTTGAAGCATGAATAATGTTTTCTTTGTATACAGTTTTAAACCAGTAGCATGAGATTTGTTGTGTAGTCCAGAGTGAAACTTTGGAACCTTGTATAAAATTATCAATCTGGGACTGGTGAAACTTGCAATGAACAGAATTTAAAATGTCATAGATACTGGCTTTAAAAAGAAACTAGCTGAAAACAAATACAGGTATCTAAGTGACTTTTACCTGAAGAAAAAAAACCAGCTAATCCTATCAGAGACCAAAAGGAAAACAGCAAAAAAATAACTGAAGTGGATAGAGCAGGAACCAAAAAGTAGAAAGTCTGAAAATCTCTACCCAAAAGAATAGAGACCAAGATTTTATATAACATTTTAGAATGATAGAACCATAGATTACCAGGTTGGAAGGGATCTCAAGGATCATTTAGCCCAACTCCTTAAGGTAAAGAAATACAGTTTAAATAAAATGGCCCAGCACCCTGTCAGGCTTTTAATTTCTTGTAGCAAGGGCAGGAGGGGGAAAGAAAAAAGTTACATCATTATTTTATTTTCCTTCCAAAAAGAATTTCTTCAATAATTTCCCTGTCGTGTAATTTGAGTGTAGTTTCTTATCATTTAAATCCCAGGATGTTGTTTTAGACTCTTTTATACCCCTATATTTCTAAAATACGCTGTCATCTCCTCCTGCTTTCTGCCCAGGAGGCAAGATGCCGTGGCCATGCCAGGGACAGGGAAGGCAGCAGTGGCTGGAATGAGCACCCAGCAGGGGGAGTCTAGCTTTGTCAGATACACTGATACTTTTTATTCTCTTATAGCATTTGTGGCAGTTGCATCCTCCCTGACAATAGGCCTTGCAAAAGACAGAACACCACGCCCTGCAAACGACCTGACAACAGGCCTGCTCCAAGGACCTGGCAAGGATGGCTGTTGAGGCCTGGTGAGGCCTGATGATTTTGTTTACTGTGTCTTTTGTGTGCTGGGTCCTGAGCTAATTAGAAATTGTCCACAGCCAGACTTGTCTCAGGTAGAAAGGGGTCTGCTAGAGAGCCGAATGGAGATTTCAGTCGGTCCTCCTCTGAGCAGCGGGTCTGCGGTTGGGGATGCCTCCAAGGAAACATCCCGGGATTGAGAGTGCCCACTATCCCCTACTGGTGATGGAGACTTCTGGTTATATCCTTGAGAGAGCCCTTGCCCCACCGTGGGTGAGTGATTTGCTGGGTACCCTTGAGGGAGGGGTTTTCCCCCTTTCAGTGAGTGAGTGTGTGCATTATTTGGGTCATATTTCTAGAGGAATAGTCACAAATTCCGAAATCCAGTTGTGCAGTGATAATTCCCAACTTGCATCCAAATCCGTAATACTCTGTGTCTGTTGGAGTACATGGTGCTTTTTGGGCTAGAATAAATTTTGACTTTTGTAGCAGCCGTGTCTGTTTTCCTGTGTGCCTCTTTTACAGCCTTTCTGAAATGTTCACACCCGGTGTGTCACCTTGAGTTGTGCGTGTGCAGGGGTGAAGGCGTGTGGGTGTGCTTTTTTTTCCCCCATAGAAGTACTTTTTCAGAGCGGGAGGTTCTCATCCCACATGTACCGGGCTGAAAGGTGCTAAATAAAGAATGTGGCTGAACAGAGGAGAGGGAGGAAGAAAGAACTGTGCTGATGCTGTTGTCAAAATAAAATGGGACAATTGCTTAAAACAAAAAGCCTGCAACACTTTAGTGTACTTGCAGGATTTAATTAGAACTACGTAGGCCTGAGTCTCCACTGCTTGTGCCTTATATAACCATTTAAGTTTTTCAAGGTATCACATTTTAAGAAGGAGAGAGATTTACATCTTTCATCAAGAGTGAAAATACCTTAATGTTGCTGCATACTGTCAAGTAAAATACACATGCAAAGCAAGAATGTAAAAAGTGTCATGATATCTGTGTTTAAAAATGGTTATGAGAAAAGGTACAGTGGCCAAGGATCTGAAAACTGTTTCTATTTTAATTTGGCTATTTGTTCATAGTTCTCGCTATTAACATGTTATTTATTATTTGCATGCCAGCAAATTATATAAATATATCAAGATTTGTACCTGGAAATTCCTCACTGAAGTTGCAAGGCAATCTTAGCTTTGTAATGTACCTAATGTACAGTATATTACACTGTTATACTATTATATGTTGTGGGGAAACTGGGATATATTTTTTGGCAAATGTAACAAAGTTAACTGATAAATTATCAGACAGAAGAGATTTTAATAATTTTGTTGGTAAAGGTTTTATCTGTTTGTTCACAGTCCACCGTATATGTAACAGATTTTTCTAGCAAATGCACAGCCGAACAGCAGGGAAGAAGACTGATTGGCTTCCCTTTGGACCAGGTGGGAATCCTCTAGAAGGTGGGAGATACCATCATCATACACATAATTTCCCTAATAAGGCTATTTAGGCAGGAGGAAACACCTGGACTTCAGGGTGGCATCAGCATGAAGTGAATAGGACAGCATGGATGGACCCAGGAGCAGATGAGGAGACTTCAAGGCTCCTATGGAGAATGTCAGTAGCAGCAGGGCCTGCTCGTAGGAGAAGACAGCAAAGGCTGCACAATGAAGAAGACCACACTTCTCAGGGAAGAATATGTGATTTATTGCAAAGCAGGCAGTTGCCGGAAGTTAGTGGTCTGAAAAGTGAGACGAGAGGAAGAGATCTGGCCTCTAAGAATATGATATGCAAGACAGAGAATCGATTTCAATCACCTTTTCATTTACCTCTCCTCCCTAGCAGCTCTGGATTTTAATCTGCAGATCTGAATCTGATAGGTATAGAAAAATCACCTATTCTAATGTAGTGGCTTTTGGGGGACTTCAAGGAACAGATTTTGCAAGTGTAGAGTTCCATCATAGTAGTCATTTAGTCTATTTGAACAATATTTACACTTTCATGAGTAAATTCTTACTGGAACTAGTGTGGAACATGGGTAGCAGTAGGGCTTGGTCATAACAGAAGACGACAGCAAAGGCTTCACAGTGAAGAACAATAATCTTAAATGATTATCCAGCCTTGGCAATCATCTTCAGTAATAGAAATTTAGCTGTCTTGGCAAGCTGTTCAAAAAGTTAATTTGCTTCACTATGTCATACCTTCTGTTTAGTTTAGTGAATTTATCTCTCTTCTGTCCTTGCCTGTCAGTAACTTTCTGTCTCCTTGATTGCAGCCTACTTGGATCTTCAAGTTCTTCATTAATTTTTTTGAGTAAACTCATTAGACACAGTTCATTTTGACTTTCAGCGTTTCAATGTTTTAATAATACTTCCGGTCTCCAGAGGCACAGGGAATGTAATCTTTCTGTGCTGTGTTCCACTGATAAAAAATTGCAGGCTAGACTTTCTCAGTCACTGTTTTACAGAGACTGCACAAGTCTCAGAAGTGACAGACTTCCACCATGAGGTCTCCATCCTGTCAACATGAACGCAATCACTTGTTCCTAGATTTAGGGTAGTATACTTGCCCACACGAAATCCTATTATCCTTTGCACCTATCCGTGGAGGTGACCTAGACCACCCTGTATCCTCCACTATCTATGATTTTGACAACATTGGTACCATCATCACCCAAAGAAATACAGTTTACTAGCATTTTAGCCCTAGATTTTGATAACAACATTATATCAGGGAGGATCAAAATCTAGCGCAGTCATACAGCATACTCAGTTCCTCCCAGAGTGCTGCTGCAACCACCTCATCCCATGAATCTGGCTTGAAAACTTTCTTTTTTATAAACAGATTTTGATGCATTTAATGACTATCATTTTTCCTATGAAATTTAAATTTTCTGTCTGTTCTTCCAGTTGTTGCCAGAGATAGAGGCAAACACATTAAAAATATATAGTAGTGACTTTTTTTGATTTAAAGACATCTAATAAAAAACGAAGCTCACTGAAGAACTTGAAAGATCAGTCTTTTTACAATGCAGGAAAAGTAGTCTGATCATTACTCTCTTTCAACATTAAAGTCTTCAAAAATATGACAGTGATAATCTTAACTTATGAAATTATAGGCATTACAAAGCTAGCTTTAGAACCCAAGTGACTATCAAATGTTCTAAATATCAGAAACATTGACAATTTTTCTGCTGACAATTTTTAAAGTTTTTTTTCTGACTTTTTGAGCAGTGAATTCTATTACTAAAAACAAGAACTCGGAGCAGGGTCTATCAGGTGTATTATTTAACACATAATGTAGCTGTGGTTTATATGTGGAGAAATTATTGAATTTTTCTGAAGGTCTCCTTTCATACCACAGCCTGCCTATCACAAAGGCTTTTGTCTAGAAGAGTATAAAAATGGAGGAGTGTTTTTTAAGCTGTGGTGATGTTGCGAATGGGACAATTTTAGTTCATAGCCTGGGAGGTCTTTCAACATAATTTAGTAATGCATGTCCTGAGAGTCACATCAAACCATTTTCTTACTATAATTAGCATGAAACCAGAACAAGACTATCACAAATTTAATTAGACTGGCCCCATAATGTATGTTGTTGAATATTTGCTGAAATTTTTAATAAAGTAGTCATGCACTCAAAATGCATAGAAATAGTCTTCTTGCAGTGTCATCACAGCCTCACAGTTCCATAAAGACTGTTTTGTCTGAATCTAAACACAAAATAAGTAGGTATAAATATTTTTTTTTGATATTTCAAATGATTTTAATATCTTGCTGCTCTAAGTCAATTTCATTAATATTTACCAAACAGGAATTGTTAATACTAAATTTCCTTTGAATGAATTATAAGCAGTTTTCTGCTGTTCTTTGTGTTTTCCAACACTTTGAAGTATCTGAGTTTACTAAGCTGGGAGGAAATGCTGCTTTTACTTGCCCCTGTAAAATTGGAGATTCAGTGCAGCAAGTGACGTGAGAAAGGATTAAAGCAGATCGGGTAGATATCGTTGTTCGATACTCGAAGAAACGAAACCTATGTGATGAGTTTTACTGTGGCTGGTAAGTAAAGGAGGAAGGAAATGCTTTCACAACAGGACCTTCTTAAGCCTTAACACTTCTATCCATATAAAATAACTCTTTGGTAACAAGGGAGGATATATTTAAATATCACATTCCTATCAGCAGCATGTAAAAGATAACAAAGTAAGCAATCTTGTTTCCACAAAAAAAAAAAAAAAAAAAAGATGTTTTTAAGCTTGTCTGATCTGATTGTAAGCCTTTAGACTTGTTTATGAGAAACTGGCTTGATGTAGGAAGGAGCAGCTTTGGAAGAGGAGGATAGACTGCCTGAGTTTACAGGGAGAGATGGGCATTCTCCCTGAGAAGCCACGAGGGGAATTCCCCATTAGCACAGGGCACCGCAGCGTCCAGGGGCAAGACCCATCCTGTAAAGAAGGCAAAGACCATGCTCCCAGTTGAAAACATAAAAATTTATAAACTAACCTCTGCCTTATTCATGTAAGGAGTTTCTTTAGGGCAAGCTGAGAGGCTTTCTATGTTTTGCGTGACTGTTGTCACAGTTTACAATGGGAGAGTACGTCCCCACACATAGACACTTAAAATTTGTCACTCTGAGCTAAATCCCACCTTTGCTTCTATTTTCTGTTATGACTGAAAAAACAACAACTCATTTTTCTTTTTTCTCTATGGAACTCATTTCTAGTTCTAACAATGTCAGCAGAGTTATGCCTGTATGGAGCCGTTAAAGAACCTGAAGTACAATAGGATTCAGAGAGCACTCTGCTGTCTTTCTCTTAAGCCCTCACTCTGTGCTATGAAGTGCATCTTCTTGAATTTTCATTGATTCCAGAGGAAGTGCAGTGTCAAGGATTTCTGATTATTTCTCTTTAGCACTCGGGACTGTTGTATAACACACGGTGTTTCTAATGACATATGGAGAAACAGCGAAAGGAAAAGACCAACAGTCCAGGCTCCAGCTCCCACGACAGCCTGTGCTGTAGCCAGTGAAGCCTCTCACAAAGTCACCAGTGACTCACTGTGCTCAATGCAGCCGCTATGGATTCAATAAACCAGGTGGGGACAGCAACCTGCTATGCTAATTTTTGTGTGTATTCTGTCAGTTCAGTGACATCATTTTCTTGGGCTTAACATTACAGATAAGACACACTCTCGCTTGGATTTTCTACCAAACTCTTCCAGTGTTTTCAGTCTATTGGTGTGATTCTGCATGGGTACCACAAATCTTCTCACCTTGCCCCATTCCAGAGATGTTTTGATAACAATACTAAGAGCTGGGAGGATAGCTGCACTGTAAACAGTAATAAAAAACCCTCTGATTAGGCTAAGAGAGAGTAAGAGGAAAGATACAACTCCAAACTTTTTGAAGAGGAGGGTGAAATGTGGTAGAAATAAAAGCACAGGATTGTCTGCAGAAGCTGCTATTCCAGACCTGCTGATTCTGAGAGGTGGTACAGTAGAAAGCAAGAGCTTGCTTCCTGCCTAAAGGTGAATGTAATTTTGCAAGGAAAAGCAGCATGGAATTCCCGCAAGGAAAAAAAGGAGAGAGAAGGGAATAGGTCTTCAAGTGCCGGAAAAGCCTGTGTTATTCTTGCAGCTGTATCAGTAGAAGTCAGCATGCACAGAACGTCAGTGAAAATAAAACCATGAGATCCATTCAATACCATTAAGCTTGTCCATTCTATCCCACTAAATGTTGTGATTGCTGTTTCTCAGTAACAGGAATTTCCAGCTGAGATAGGACTTCTGCAGACCGTTTTGGACCTCAAAACCTGGAATACATAAAGTGACATGCAAATGTAATATAGTGTAGCTTCTGTTACACAACACTTACAGAAACAGAAGTCTGAATATTATGTAATTATACAATGTATTCTGCAGGGCTGCTCCACAGCCATTCTTCTCCCAGTTTATAAATGTTCCTGACATTACTTTCTCCCAGATGCAGAACCTGTCTTTTGTTCCCTTTATTCACTGGGTCAGTGACCTTATAGTAGATGGATAACAAATTAGTTAGACAGCATTTTTCCTCTGTGAGTGTTGAGTGTGCCTTTACATGTCTTTCAGTAGCGTCCAGCATGATCTTCACAGCGCCTGGATGAAAAGCAGGGGACCACTTGTCCAGCCACTGGCCATCTCATTAGAGTTCTTCCGAGCCGGGAGGAGATAGCCGTGCAAGGAGTCACATGGAAAAGGCAAGGGGTAACGGATACAAGTTGCTCCTGGGGAGATTCCAGTTTGACTCCAGCGAAAAATCTTTCACCATGATAGTAACTGGATATTGGAATAGTCTTCCAAGCGAAGTGGTGGATTCCTCAACTTTTAAGTTTTAAGGCTCAGCTTGATGGGGTGCTGGGCCATCTCATTCAAACTGTATTTCTTTGCCTTAAAGGGTTGGACTAGATGGTCCTTGAGATCCCTTCAAAACTGGTATTCTATGATTCTATGATTCTATACGCTTCTTGCTTCTGTAAATGATTCTCTGCCATTGAAAACAGAAGATAAAGCTGCAGTAGGGGATGAGGAGAATCACCTAGGGGTGAGATTAGCTTCCTTCTTCCTTCATGAATTAACTCATTATGAACACAGTCTGTGGTTCTCTACTCTACAAACCCCCTTTCTTTGGGCATGAAAGCTTTTGTGCTGGATTTCTGCCTTTCAGTCATGGACAAAACTATTCCACTGATGTCTAGTTAGCATACTGTACGTGCCAGCCCAGCAAGGCATGTGACAAGCTACATGAAGATCTTTACAGTGCAGTTCAAATCTCTTGTTAAAACAAATAACTGCCTAGCCCGTCAGTGCTTCCTCCTTAAAACCAAAGTCAGTGCACTGAAGGTCAAAAACCTTCTTGCAAAAACATCTCACAATCTTGCAGAGAAAATGCCAAGGCTACAAAGATGGGGGAGAGATGGACACATCTAATACTTAACAGAAATTGTACTGATGCTGAAAATAGCCTCCCGTCAGCATATCACCTTTGATGAGAACACAGGAACTAAGGAGACACATGACAAGCTTCTGACAAGTTTCTTCAAAATCTTGAATGTTATGTTAAATTCAGTAGTTACAAATGGTTTTGTATAAGAAAACAAATGCCTCAGGAAGGCTTTCCTCACTTCAAATGAGAAAAGGCAAGAAGGGCTTTGAGCTGTCAGTTCTAAAAAAAACTCAACTAATGATTTTTCTCATCCAATTTTAACCGACATCTGATAATCACAGCTCTCAAGCTCATTAACTCAGATTATTATCTTGACCTGAGAAAACTGAAGGTGAAGCTTCAGGAAAAGAAAGATGAGGTCTGGAATGCTTAGACCAAAGGGTGGGGATGCTGCTGAAGTCTGGAACTCTATCCAGATTCACCCATTCTTGATGGTAATTAAATACAAGATTTTATTTTTTTTTCTTTGCTCCTTACAGGAATTTATTTCTGTATTTTTATATTCTATATATTTATTTCCCAGTATTTATCTCTGTAAGTATTCACTGGCACAGATAATGATTTTCTGTGCTGAGTAGCTAAACACAGGAATTGGGACACAGCTACATGCACATCCTGTCATTTTAAGTACAGAGCAGCTGAAAAAATGCTGGAAATAGAGTGGTTTCATATGTGCTTATAATACAAAAGGAGTAATTTTTTTTCATTGGGAAGCCTTCTCTATTGTGTCACATACCTTCAACAGCACAAACTTCTGAGAGAATATTCTTTCTTTCTTTCTGGTAAAATAACATTGGAATTCAAAGATAAATCTCGCCTGTAATCAGAATCCTTTCTGTTGAGCACTTTAATACTAAAGATGTGTACCTTAGCAAGCCTCAGCTGGTATTCAGGAAAACCAGATAAGAAACTGTGAATCTTTTTGATCCAGGAGAGGAAAGCCATCTGGTGATGGCTCAGCAGCTGGTTTGCAGGGATTACTGCCGGCAGTGATACTGGTTGTTTTCCTTTGCATATGGACTGAGCATGTAACTTTCTTGTCTACCCAGAATGAAGGGGACAGCTGTGGTTTCATCTTCGAATGCTCTTTTCCTCTGTACAGTGAGCAGAACATTAAAGTGGGGCTAACCTAAACCCAGGTTTTCAGTCCCTGTTCACCAAAGAATTGCTAGTGTTTATCTAAAAAAAAAAAGAAACAAGTTTGTGGCTGTAAGATGTGACCACCAGTTCTTGTAGTAATACATGAAGCATTCCTCCTTTCTCATTCCAGGGCATCCTCACTTTTTTTGTACTTCTTGTTTTGCTTTACTCCTACATGTTGAGAAACTGAAGGACATGCAGGAAGTATTTCTTCTCTGGTAGGTAATGTCACACTCGGTGCTTGCCTCATATCACATATTACCTCTCTACACACTTGAGTGCCATCAGAATATATTGACCTATACCTTGAAGCCATTGCATGCCTGTCTCTACCCTTTTGTTATTACATTTTGCTCCTTAGCTTAATCTGAAGATGTGTTTTCATACCGAAGAAGTCAGTGCATTTTAAGCAAATTTACTATAAATGTAACTTTTCCTGCCTTGATTGTAACTCTGAAAGAAAGCATGTTTTTGCTTAGACTAGAACAAGCGTGCAAGTACTAGGTTATTAAAAAACCCTGATGACAATAAGAGAAATTTCTGTGGAAATGCTTTTGTTATAAAGTGAACAGATTTCTTTCTGAATTAGAGCAAAAAGTAACTGACACAAGTGTGTGCAGTACTGAATAGAAAACTTCTTGAGGACTGAGATGAGCTTCCAGGTACTCTGAGAAATATCTTGTTGTCCAGGCAAGTATTTCATGATTGTTAGGTAGCTCTTATGGGACAACATTTACAATGCCAAGAACATACATTTAGGTACTCTCAGTGCTTTTATTATCCATATATTGATTCACTTACATACAAACTGATTTCTTACCAGGGGAGGGATGAAAATAGGAAAGATTTGTATTGTACAAGGCAACACTGTTTGTTCATACCAGTATTTACACTAAGTCAAGGAATTTTCAACTACTCACCCACCCAACCAGTGAGGAGGCTGGAGGGCACAAAAACGTGTGAGGAGAAACAGCCAGGACATGCTCAGTAAATAAAATCATATATAAAATCATATATATAAACTTATATATATATAAACTCATCTATATAAACTCATACATAAAGTCATGCTCAGTATATAAACTAGGGAGAAATCTGGCCGGGGGCCGCTGTTCAGGAACTGGCTGGGCCTTGGTTGACAGGTGGTGAGTAACTGCATTGTGCATCACTTGTTTTGAATATCTTAATTCTATTTTTATTACTTTTATTCTTTCTCTGTCCTATTAAACAGTCTTTCTGTTAGACCATGAATCTTATTTTTTTTCCCTTCAGTTCTCTCCCACATCCCACTGGGGGTTGGAAGAGCGAGCGAATGGCTGTGTGGTGCTTAGTTGCTGGCTGGGGTTAAATCATGACAGCCGTGTTCACTCACCTTTGGTCATCCCACTCACAACTTTCATTAGAGCTAGTTCAGCATAAGAAAGGTGTTTTAGCAATGAAGAAACGGTTGTGAGGTCTGAATACCGAGCACAAGTTGCCATGGAATAATGTCTTTACATGTTAGTTGATTTTCAGCTTTGTCATACAATTGCAAGAAAAAGTATGTGAATCTTTTGTAATTTCAATGGTGTTCTGCATTAATTTGTCATAAAATGTGGTCTAACTCTCATCTAACTCAAGAGTATTGACAAATATAATGTGCCTAAAATAATAACACAAACCCAATTCTGATCCAGGTTATTGTATTCTTTACCAAATACATGCTTGTGTTCTGATCCAGAGTCGCTGCTTCCACTGAAAAGAAATAATGAGTAAAAAAAAAATATTTCTGCCCCTGCCACAGTATATGAGGCTGCTGGAACTCGTTGACAGTGTTCTATTGTATCTGCCCCTGGATCAAAGGGTCTTTTTATCTGCATCCAGGCTTTTATGAAACACTGCTAATCTCATGCCTGTTATAGTTTGCAAGTCAGAGGAAAGAGTAGAATTTTTATTGTATTTATTGGTTTCAGTGGGAAAGGAAGCAATACCAGCATTATCTCTTTTATGCTGGAATTAGATATTTTGGATTATGCTATCATGTATGACGCAGTTCCCTCCACTGTGTTTCTGACTGATTGTGTGTCATCAGAAAGAAGAGGAAGACAATCACAGAGACTTTGTCAAAAGCTTTTTACTCTACTCAAATCCTGGTAAGGTCAGCTGGAGAGACGGTTTACTCATATTTTGTACTGTGTACTTCTTAACGTCTTTCTCTTCTGTATCTGCTATTTACATCCCTTGAATCTTATAGCGTAATCTTAAACTATACAGGCAGAAAAAAATTGAATATTTTCAAATATGATTATTGCTATTCACTATTTTTTAATGAATATTCTTTGACAACTATGTTTAGACTCAATTGTGTTTCATGTTATTAACAAATTATCTCTTTTGGCTTACTAGCTTTTGTATTATTTGTGTATTGCATCTTGTGATGTGCTTTGTCTTTATCTACTTGTAGTTCAACTTCACTGTAATTCATTGGGACAGCTGTTTCAGTGCTTCTCCTTTCTTTTTCTATTGTAGCAATCAGTGTTTTGGAGCTCTGAGTCTTTTTTTTTTCTCCTTATATAATCCTATTCAAAGCCTGAAGTTTAGAGGTGTAAAGATGGGAGCCAACTTCACTGCTTATGCCTTGTCTCTTCGCACCCTGTGTCGGGGTGTGAAGTTACGGGGTGCTCAGGGAAGTGACCCCATTCTCACAGTGAATGTGAGACTCTAGCTTTCCGCCTCTCTCCCCTCAGAGGGCACTTCTGTATGATCCAGTGGTGAGCTCTGCTGTCAATACATCCTTATGAAGCCCTCTGACCTCCTGTCATTTCCATTTCTCTCCTTCTGACTGTCGGCTGTCAGTCGGCTGACAGTTCATGCCGGAATGAAACTCTTCCCAGGGTGACCAAAAGCTGGGGAGCAGCGCTTGGCTCCAGAAACCACCTTTCCTCCCATGCCAGTTAACCAAGGCACCACCACGTTACGATGTCTTAACAACACAACTAATTCTTAGCATGGTCAATGACTTTAGAGCAATTCATGTTTGAAGATTGACATAGGAGACACTACTGCAGTATTTGAAGTGTGTCTGTTGAGGGGAAGGAGGCATTTCACTGGTGCCTTACCAGGCACCCGATGTGGGACAGCTGGGAAACATATTAAAAGTGTAACTTCCTTTTTTCATGAGACTTGAACCTGAGATGTATTCGTAGAAAACAAGAAGACAAAAATATTTTGATTGATAGTTGAGTATCTCCAAATAATAAATCAGCCTATGAGGAAAATTTTTCATTGCTTTCTTTTTAGAAAGTTGTAGCTGTTTTGAGAAAAGTCCTTCAACAACTTCTTTTTAAAAAATGTTTTTCTAGACTGCTAACAGTTATGGAAGACCCAGAAAGAAAATGAGAAGAACTGTCACTTGGGAGATTTACCATCAACTGCAAAACAACATAAACCTAAGAAAAGACCATTAGATTTCTTCTGAAGAATGAAGTAATCGAAGCACAGACTTTATATTTGCAGCTTAGACTTAATTTTCTTTCTGCCAGAAAGATGTGGAAAGTTAGACAGGACAGCCAGTCTGGGCCAGGTTAAAACCAGGAGTGTCTGTGTTGTATTGCAGCCTGCAGTGTTAATGTATACTTTGATTCATATGTAATAAAATAAAGATTATTTGTACTTCTGCAGTACAAACGTTTTTACCCAGTAGGTGCGCTCCTAAGCAAGACCTTTAGAACAGCTCTGATACAGAGAATAGAGATGCATATGTTTGCATAAAGTTAATTTGGTTTGAGAAATCTCTGCATCTATGTGACAGGGTGAGAAAGAAAAATGTGCTTGATGTTGTCTACGTCCATGATTTTTGCATCTCAGATTGAGAGATCTATAGAATAATAAATACCCACGATATTCCACATAGGAAGTGTTATTTTGCTGCTGGGCAAACAGTACTATTCAGCTGACAAAAGCAAACCTATCAGGGATCCTTGAACCTAGATTTAGAAGTATGAACAGAAGCTTGCTAGCTGACAGCTGTGTGGTTTTACAGACTTCTTGCCACTCACCACAGTTATTTCAGCATGTTCTATTTGAGGATGGAATAGAAATCTAGCCTCTGCTATCCCCCCTCCCTCCTTCCAACCCCCGTCTCTCCCTCCATGCCCAGAAGAAAACAAAACATGAAGACTCCATCACTGTCAGGTTATATTTAATAATAATTTATTATAAGGTTTAGTTGGGCAAAAAATAAATGAGAACATGGAAAATACATGAATAAATGATGCAAAGCAGAAAAAAAGCGTGACTGAGAACATTTACAAAACAATGCACATACATATGTAGTTGTATATGTGCATATGGATATATTCTGCTGAAACCTACAGAAGAAATCACACAGAAATTGAACAGCCAAAAAAAAAAAAGAATCCTTAAACAAACAGAACTAGAAGGCAGACCTGAGAATTAGGATCTACTCATCTTTTGGCCTTTTGCAAATCTGCTATATTACCAAAGACAAAATCCCAGTAGATGAAGGTGTCACCGTGATGGCTGGTAATCATATATCTCTGCATACTACTGTGTGCCTGGCCCACCTATGCTTCGTTTCCCTTTTCTCTTGAAGCATTAGTGAAAGCATTGCTGAATATGTTTGGGCTTTGGTTATTTTTTTTATTTGTTTTGGAAAGGGGTTATGAGGGAGGCATCATGAGTCTGCCTAGAGATCAGTCACCCTTTCCTCTCAGCTGGCTAGGGAGGAGCATCAAGAGCCTGACAGTGAAAAGCACATTTTGTGTAGCCTTCTCCAATGGTAAGCTTTCTTCACGTGCACAGGAAAATAAGGAGCTAGGTTCTTCTGAGAATAACATGGACACAAGGCTTCTCTGAACTATTTGAGCAAGAATAGTGTTGTGTGGTTTTCCTACACTTCAGCTAAAAATCTAAAATCCTAAACCAAAGTGTCCTCCAACTTAGCACTGAAGACTTAAGCTGTTTACAATGTTATATACCAGTAGAAAAGATCTCATTTTGGTTTTGCATACTCCTGAACAAGGATACATACATATTGCAAGGCATGATTTTTTTTCTTTCACTTACTGAAGGTTTTCAGATATATAAATGCCTGCATGTGAAGCTGATGAGGATACACAGAACTGTACTATTAATAAGTTGGTTTATTTCCTGAGTTATCAAATGTCATAGCAGATAATTCAAAGTTGTGCCCAGCATTACAGATAAAACCCCATAGCATCGGGTCTTTTTTTTGATGATCCCATTTATATTAAAATGCCCAAATGGTAATGTAATGAATTTGATTACACTGAAGTTCTCAGTTGGAACCGTGATACAGAAATATCCCTCAGCTGAGAAGTTGGTACTGTTTCATTGCTTGTAAAGACAGTTAAAATACCCCCTACTTTACTGAGGGTAAAAAAGGGGAAGAGATTGAGCTTATTTAAGTACCTGGAATACCAGATTGTTATGATTATTTCTGGTAATGCCCTTATTTCTTGTCTTCCTTGATGCTTTTAGCTTGTCTTTCCAAAATAATTGCTTATTTTTGAGATTTGAGGAAGGAAAAAAATCTGTAATGCACGTCTTTGCAAGTATTTAATCTCTTTTAATTCAAATTCCATAGACATATTACTTCTACCAGGACAGACTACAGGGAAAATCACATCACACATAGTATAGTAAGAACAAGATATTATTTTTTTCAAAAAACATACCCAAAACAACAGCTTTATTTTTGTACTATGGTAGTATCAGTGAACAGCAGCTGAATGTGAGACTGATACGAATGAAAATCAAAAAGAAAACAACCCAAAACTTACCAGTATTCTGATTGGCTTGAAAACTAGTAAGCTACACACAAGAGAAACTTCCAAAAGTGTAATTTGAAATGTAATATTAAAACTCAAAACATTTTATGAGTCTGGCAGGATGAGACCAAGTAAGTGCCTGTTTGCTGTGAGAGAGTTTGGACTATGTAAATAGACGAGTAAAAACTATTGTTTATTGCTGTTAATTTTCAATACTTTCCATAGTTTTGCCTCTTTCTTCTGGTAGCTTTAAGTTTCTTTTGAGTAAACTTCATTGACTGTGATTTGGAAATTTTATGTTGAACCATGTGCTCATTTGTGCTGTTCCGCTTGCCCAAATAGTTAAGAGGGAGGAAAGAAATGAAGGAAACATGACACAACAGGCAGCAACCAGCTCAGCTATATCTAAACTGTAAGATATTTCTGTCTTCTTTTGTTGTTTTAAGACGTTAGAAACTTTGCTGAAAGCAAATAAACATAATAAAGCACATTATCATTAGGAAACTGAGTCCTAAATCACTGGGTAACTACCTTCTGTGGAACTGGAAAATGAATCTACGAGTTTTTAAGAAAAATAAAACCAGATTTCTCTTCTATAATAAAAAAAATTATCTTCTATTCTGGGTGAAAAGGTAGATAGATGTTTAAGTCCCATGTTCAAAGGAAAATTCCATTATTAGTACTAATGTGCCTTTAAAGGGCGTAAACTCAGATGCCCTTTAAAAAAGAACTCAGAAAAAATTATTTATAATCAGACTTTGCTGAGACGTCTTAATGTAGGAGAGGCAGTCACCGAAGTTTGGATCAACAGGACGAATATGAAACTCAAGTCTATGAAAGAATGTGAAAGTTGGAACAGTAACATACATTATCTCCTGCTATTCGCTTCAATCATCTCAGTATTCATCTTCATTGATCTCATATTCCTTTGCCTTAAAGAGCTTGTCTGACTCTGTATTCTGGTCATGATACCACTCATTCTGCTTGTCTTCTGCTCCCCTTTGGCTGTGCATTTTTGGGGTAAAACAATGTCTCTGTGAGGAAACAGCCTGCTTTAAGGGCTGGACCCACCAAGGAACACAAGAAGCTGGACTCCTCCAAACTTCCACATTAGGCAGGGTAATCCAGCACCTTACTCTCTTTCTGATCTCCACCTCCCCTAAATTCCCAGGCACTTTTTCTGCTGGGAACCAACTTTTTTTCAAGATTGCTCAGAAATAGCTTGTTCTGTTTAACCACTTAGCTCCTCTCCAGCTCTTCTCCCAGGACTAGGGGACAGGAGAAGAGGACCAAGGCAACAAAACAGGCAGAACAGTTAAAATATAGGTGCTAATATCATTTGTTGGTTTGATGACAAGCCTACTCCTGAGAGATCCAAATAAGAAGCCCTACTTCAGAAAAAGATTTCAGAGGACTGATCTCACTGTCAGATTAATTTATTGTTTGGGGGGTTTTTTGAGGGGTGCTGGTGATTTTTTTCTGCAATCATAAAGACACATGGGAACAAAGACTCTGGGTTTTTTTAAATTTATTTTTAAATCTTATCTTCATGATGCTCTCCTCTAACCCTTCTATGTTATTGGGCTAAGTGAAATTTCAAATGGATTGTATTTATTTACAGTAGCTGAAACTCTATGCAAGTAAAAGACCTACTTCCCTTAGAGCCTACATGCTCGATAGGAGCTTTAAGGTCTCATTCCAAAGCCAGCCCTGTCTGTCTACTGGATAGTTGGTAAAGTGCTCTTCTAGGCTGTGGACCCCAAGAGCAGAAACTGTATGTCAGATTCTCAGACTGTATTATTTGAGGTGTGAGTAAAGCAGCTTAGAAGACGTTTCTAGCACTCACACACTCCTGGGGAACTGTTTTGGGCCAAAGCACAAGAGGTGCCTGTGTCGCCATGCCTCGCTGGGTGTGGTGTCAGGGTACAGGTGGGCTCAGGGTGACCACTGACCCTCTGACATCCAGGGTGAAAGTTTCCACCCTGAGGCTAGAGACCCACAGTGCTTTTCAAAACACGAAGCTGGACCAGGCTCTTCACTACCACATGCAAAGGTGACTGTTTCTACTATCACTGTCAGTTCATCCAGCATCCTACCTGTTAAATTGGCCTGGAAATGGGAAACCCTGGCCCAGTTCTCCCCCAGCCCGCTTCAGGCACCCCAATGCCCTGCTCTTCCACCCGTCCTCTCTAGCATTCTCCCTCAAGCTGGGCTCCTGTACAGAAACAATTCATGTCCTGAGGACAATTCATGTCCCAGGTGACTAAGTGTCCCAACAAGTGTGGTTTTAGTTGGTATTTGTTTAAGTCGGGTGACTAAGAAAATCATTAGTTGAAGATATATAAAATGTAGCTGTATACATGTGTGGTATAGTTGATAGCTCTCTACAGTAATGAGACTGTAGCTTGCAGCAGGGTCTTATCTACACCAGAAGGCTGTCCTGCTGTCCCAGCAGAAGCAGAGCAGAGGCAGTGTTGCCCCCATCCATCGCGCTAGGTGTAGGCACTCTTCAACAGGTAGTTTTAAGAACATCTGCAAGGACAAGGTTTTAAAGGGGCTCTCCAGCTTGCACGGCTGGTTCTCAGGCGGTTTCCTGGAGAGCACCCAGAGATCTGCTAATCTGGCCCACATCGATATGGGGTTCTGGGGCAGTGGGTGCCAGGGGAGGGATGGGTATTCATGTTCTCTGGCTGGGTAAAAGGCGAGTCAGATCCAAGGGTGGCCTGGGGGACTTCCTCAGCAAGGAATGCGTGTTCCTACTCTAATGGTTTCATAAAGTCTTGTTTCTCTCAAAAGGAAAGAGAAATAATGATACAAAACTGAAACAACATTACAGCTGGGTCATGTACTGAGGAAAGCACTGAGGGATGGCAGGAAGAGCCAGTAAGTCCCGAAGCTGCAGAGCTCAGCTGAGCACTCCTCCAGCAAAAGTGTCCTTCTTTCTGCTTTTGCCCATAACCCTTTACTTTCTCCTTCTTCTTCAAGAGTAAACTGCATTAAGAGTTATGAGGATGACCATCTGGATAACCATGGGACACACACATGAGGAGTTTGGCAACGTTTCCTTTCAAATGAGAGAGGAGCCTTAGGTTTATTGTGAGAGCCGCACCTGTGGGAGCCCAGCGACTACTGGAGCTGGCTGCCGCCAAACCCCAGGACAGTGTCACTGCTCTGACGAGTTTCTTGACCCTAGCTAAGCTTGATTTATAAGACTATAGATTTACTTTACTATCTGTGCTATAGTCTTGCAGTTACACATGACTACATATAACTTAGGACATAATGTTCAAGCAAAAAATACCAAAGGAAATATACAAAGTTATCTAAGGAGAGTTTCAAAAGAATAATATATTTATTACTTTCACGTTATCCACATTGTTAGCTGTTATAATGAGATAAAATAACTAATATGTGTTACTACTAGTGGCTGACATACTTCTTCCAACATTATGTTTACTTAAAAAAGAGAATGTTGTAGTTTTAGAAAAAGTGTCTCCGTGATTCTAGAGGATACTTAACACCTTTCTTAAAAGTTTATTTAATTAGACTGTTAAGCTAAATAAACCATTTGTAGTGTTAACCAGTACGTTTTATTACATGATTTAAGTGATAAATAGCTTATTATACTAAGACATAACTAGAAAAATGCACAGTATTTCCTTTTTTATTTTTTCTTTCAGTATCTTTCTGTATTTGTGATGATGTCTACATGTGTATTTGAAGAGAGAAATGTATGTTAGGAGAATTTATATGTATTAAAACTACCTTCTGTTACTAACATTTTTTTTCTGAAATAAAACTGTCTGAAGCAGATATTATTTTCTTTTAATTTTCCATAATGTATCCAACAATGGTAGTATGGGAGGAACTTCCCACACTATATTGCATTGTAACTGGACTGGTACTTGCTTCTTCCAGCCAGGTCAGGGAAAATGAGCTCAGCACTCCTGAATCTGTTGCTACAGAGTTGTGAGTTGGATTAAGCACAAAATAACAAAATGTTCTTCTCAGCTCCTGATGAGGTTGAAAGTTGAATGCTCCTGGAAACTGTTTTGCACTCAACATCGCCCACTGGTATGTGCTTATATATCTACTAAATTCACCTAATATTTCTGAAAATTACAGAATCTTCTTTTTATTTTTGTTGATATCTTACTCTGTTTTTCAGTTCCTTTTCATTAGGCTTCAGAAACTTATCTCTTTATAATACTGTTTTTCCAAGAAGGAAAAAGAAATAAAAGGTGAGCATGTGTCACACTTCAGAAAAGTCATAATACTTTTTTCCCTGCATTGTCTGTTTTTCCTTGTAACCACCTTAAATCAGTACAACTTACAAAAAATAGTTCCAGATCTCTTCCATGTGTGGAAAATCAGGAAATGCAACAAGTAACATCAACAAGGATAGCTTTATTTTACATCATTTATTCTGTTTTAGATATAGGAGCAGCAATGAGAAAAAATGTTTAACTGCAACCTTTGATACTGGCATGGAATTGCCAAGACAGTTGACTAATTTTGTGCTATTTTCTATGCCCATTACAGTTTTGCTATCATAGAATTTAAAAAATAAGATTGGAAACAATATGTAGCCTGTGCTAAAAGTGAGGATTTTCTTCATCCATGTCAAATTATCATCACTGGAAAAAATCTGCTGTAAAATGTATCCATTCACTTGACAATCCCAGGATTGTAAGAGAACGTGGTAAATCTATTTAACCTCATGAGGATTTCTGTACTTCAGGAAAAAAACTAACAAAAAAATCCATTCTTTGGGACTTTCAGTGAGAGATTTAAAAAGATTAACTTCAGAAAGAAAATCTCTACTTCATTACTACTTACAATATTCATAACAATATGGACATATTAAAATGCTTTAATTATACTTAATCATACTTAACCCCTCAGTTCCTTTTTAATCATATCCATAAAAGCCTATCAAGGTGCATATGCATGCAAAGATGCTAAAAGCATCTTTGCAAAGTGAAACTTCAATTTTCCTCAACGACAATCATTTCACCTGTGGGTTCTAATATTTAAATTTCTAAGCATAATGCAACTTAAATAATTGCTGAATCCACCTATCACCTTTTACTGGCTTGTAAGGGCCTGGACAGGGAGACAAACTTCTTGTTACAGCAACATGTTAGGCAATATTCTTTGGCATTTCTTTCATTCCATCATTTGCCTGTACTTGTTTCCAATATAACACACCTTTTTATTTAAAGTCAAAAGTGAAGAGAGCTTCTTTATAATATCAAGAACAAATGAAGCAGCCTTCATGGAGTGCAAGATTTTATACCTACAGAATTAATATAACCAACCTTATACCTTTTGATTTTAAAGTTATGCCACTAAAATGATGTTGCACAGTCATAATCTTCTACTTAAAAAAGCATAGGTGGGCAGCCTGACCAGTTGTTTGTGCTGAAAAATATAAAATTCTGATATATACAGGTTATGTACCAAGTTGGTTTGGAAAGAGTCACAAGCATTTGGACGGTGTACAGAAAAATGAAACTTTCCAGTGCTGTTGGGTCTGTTCTTGGAATCAAACAGCAGCTTTTCACAGTTCCTCCACAGTCCATGGATAAAAGCCACATTTACTCTTTTGCAGCAGGTATAAAAAGGAGCTAAAATACACTGATATTAAGCACTAAAAAAGAGATTAATTGGAATGCCTTCCTTCTTCCTTTTTAGGAAGAAACAATTGTAAATAATACTGCATTTCATGCTAAAAGCACAGCCACTCAAGAAAGTTACATTTTCTCAGGCAGTGTCTAGGTTATCAGATGGAAACTAGCAAATATGGCTGGTGAGCTAAGCCTGAGTAGAGGTTGATATGCTACAAGCTGATGGTCTTTGTCAGTTCCTAGAGAACAAGTATCTCAAAAGTCACTACTCCTCATAGTATTCCCTATTAGACTGGAGAGCTAAACAAGCATGAAGTTCATTACTTTTCTAATAAATGCAATACAGAGATCTGATTAATGCTCTTTTATTCTCTTTGCCGTGAACAGGCAAGGGACTTCACAGAATGCCTGCACTTAGCAATTCCTAAATAAATGGGTGCCTGAAGGCTGTACGTCGTACTTAAACTATCGCTATAGAGAGCATTTTAAAAGACTCTTGACCTAAGATACTCGATTTCAACCTCTCCTCCAGCAAACTCCTCTTAGCTTAGAACAAGACTTGACTGGAAACATGTTCGCTGTTTCCCAACAGGATTTCTATTCACATGTTGTGAAGTATTTCCCCAAAATTCCATGGGAGACTTTTAGCAAAACCAAACAGAGCAGTTACTGTCACTCTCTGACAAACTTCTTTGGTTTATCAATACATTTCCAAGTTCTACTTGCTAATTTTAGGGGGAAAAAACCCCAAAACTCAGGAACAGAATTTTGCATGGACCCAATACACGTGAGGAGCTGGAATCAGAGCCTACCACAGAAAGTAAAGCCTAAACATTTACTCAGTAAAACAGCAAACTCCATGTTACAAGATATTCTTCCTTCCTTCTCCTTTACTTAGGCAGGCAGAATTGTTCCAAAGTAGTATACTCACAGATGATTTAAACTATCAAGAATAACATGCAGCTGTTTTAAAAAGAGGACTACTCAAGTACATTAGCACCAGTTGATGATTTGTTACCAGTCTCTTTCAATTTCTCCTTTTCTGCACCATGCGACTTCAAAATCAAAAGCACCAGCATGCATCCATCTATAATATTCAGTTAAGATACATTAATAACTGTATTTAGTAAAGCTGCATGTTATTTGTTCATTGGGTGAATATATTGTTACCAAGAGGAATTTTTTCAAAAAACAAATGATGGTTGCTGTTATACATTTGTAACACATCCTTAGAACCAAAATGAAAGTGATAACCTTGTATTATTTCTTCTGTTTGATAAAGTACTAAAGCTAAGCTCCATTTGCCCAAGTTTCACCTGGTTACCACTGAAGACATCTTGTCGTCCTCTCTCTCTTCACAGCTCCTCAGCTGAAAACAGAGAGGTCCTCTTGGGTCAGGAGTAGATGTGTTATCTGTGTGCCTTGCACACAAAGAAAGCCGAGACCTGAACAGGGACCCCCGGGGTCTCTGGGCCTGTTTAAAGGCCCCTGTGGTCTCTAGGCAGGCAGCTCTACCACGTGTGCCGAAAGAGAGTTTTCCTTCTGGCAGAAGCACTAGGAGCTGTACCAAGTAGTCTCAGTGGGGAATCGCTTAGATTATTGACAGGCATGTGCCAGGAATTAAAGCAATTCCGTGAAAATAGAAATTTCTGGCAAACTGTTCTCACAGTGCCTGCCTGGTTCTTGTTGAGCTTTTCTGAGGAACATTTCTAGAAGCCATGTGAAGCACACACATGTCACAATGACGTGATTTGCTGTTCTGGAGTGACAGGAAGGGCAGCATCCACTGGCTGCTGAATACCTTTGGGCTTCAGGTGCCCAATTTTATTACAATACACTGTGAATCTGCATCCTTATTTTCAACTACCAGTGCGGCTGTGTTTACCCTCTTCGAGAAAGAGGTTCCCAATAGGTCCAGTTTGCGTTTTGCTGGCTGTATTCTCCAGTTCTGCCCTGGAGTTCAGCTTTCTGCCTATTGCCCCAAGACAGGACTTCACAGATGTTTATAAATACATGAGTTGTGAGGATAGTTGCACTATGTAATGAAATCAAAATATCTGGCAAAAATTCCTATACATGGCCAATCTCTTCCCTCTCCCTCCTTTTTAGTTTGGTGTGTTTCCAAAGGAAACAGCATCTACATTTTCATTAACTAGACAATATTCATGCACCGCATAAGAAGACAAAACCATCTGTGACAGACAGGAACAGTTCCCCAGGAAATGGGGAGAGCACACTATATAGAACTTAGGCTTTTTTTCTTAACACAGCTAAAACACCAGTTTTAGGTTCTAGACAGGTTCTTTAAGTATATAGGCACTGGAACTATAAAGCAGTTCAGATACTCTCCTATTCCACCCTTTCCCAACTTTCTGACTATGTAGAATATCTAAGTGTTAAATGGCTCCTATTCAAGTTACAAAGGAAAACAGTTACATGGACACAGCATAGAAATCTGCATAACATATTGGAAACTTAAATCTAAAATCAAAATTTTAAAGAAAAAGTATAATTTTAGGGCAAGTGAAAGTATTGCAGTTGCATAGGAATAAAATTAACTGGCCAGTTCCTCAAAAGGTGTATATTTGGCAAAGCTACATTGAATAATGGAATTACACCAGCAGAGGGTCTAGCCTTCTGTATCACATTTCGCATGTAAAATTTGCAAACTGGAAAATTTCCCAAGGCAAAATGTCAACCGATTTTTTTCTTAAATGAAAGTGTGAATGAAGCTTCCTGGATGGGTACAGCTCAGAGAGCACCACAGGTACAGCTTCCTGACAACGTGGGAGAGCAGTTTTTCATTTCAGCTCATCAAAATACTCTCTGTAGGGAGCTGTGCTATTCCTGAGTAAGGCAGCACTGTGAGAAGGAAAAGAGGTAGTGAATGAGACAGGGAAAAAGAGGAAAAATAAAGCTGATTGTGGTGGGGTAGAAGTGTTCCATTCAAGAGGATCACAAAGCTTTTTTATTCAGCAGCTGTTCACTGAGGTTTAGAAAGCTGTAAGTTTGCAAGATCTCTTAGCCTGGAAAATGGTTGGAGGAAAGCTGAACGTACTGTATCAGTACATGTTTAACCAAAAGCAGAATTTTCTTCCATACTTTTTAATACATATATATATATGTGCATATATAAAACAACCCAACAGCACTTTTTTAGTTAAATTGTGGTACATAAAACTCATTGATTCATTGGAAAAGAGTCTATGTTTCTCCTCCTTGACACTCTTCCTCAACCTGTCCTGAGAAACAACTAGTGAGACAAATCCCTCTGGTAATCATGGCAATTATTTCATACTGGGATCAGAACAAAGGGCTGCTCAGGTCATAGTAAGAGGGCAGATATTTTCTTCCCACAATTTCAAATGTTTCAGGGCATCGTGAGAAGTACATAAATATTCAATACCACTTACAAAAATCTAAATATTCAGGATAGATAAAACTTGTTTTCCACCTACAGGTATGCCTTCCAACTTATTCCCTCATTACTGATTACAAACACAACTACTACAGTTCATTTTTTAAAGACGTCTTTCAAAGACAGAAAATTTCCATTGAGAGGTATTCGTCCTCCTTTTGAAAGTAAACTGATGCTTGACACATAATCATACAAGATACAATGTTCATCTAAAACAGAAATCTGAGAAGGAAAGGGGAGAAAATCAAAGAAATGATGACCAGAAAGACGAACCCAGAGCTTAGCTCTACCGTACCTGGCCCAGCCGTGGCACAGGCGGTCGCCAGCTGGGGATGTGGCCCGCCTTTATTTGTGTGAAGAACAGCTTTCACGCTTTTTAAAATTAGGCTTTCAGGCATGGTTACCTAAATAATTTGCAGATAAGAAGACTTCACAGCAGTTCTGAGGATGAAACTGGGCTGCTGATATGGACATTCACAGCTCTCAGGGGCATCGTGAGAATTAGTAAAGGGATGAAATTGGGCCCCGGGAATTTAAGATCAGAGCCATGCCAGCCAGCAACCTCACCTTAACACATCAAGCTCTATTCACAACAAATGGCATTAGCCTGCTACTCCAGAACCTGGCTCAAAAAACACCCAACCACCCTCGAGGGTAAATGAGGGAGCTCATTGGGTTCTGAAGGTGACCCCCACAGTGCTGATGCTGCGTCTCGAGGCGGTGACATTTCATCACCCCCGGTGATGTTTCAGTGGGCTGCCGCAAGGATCTAAAAACGTTACGGGTGAAGATGGGCCGGCCTGCTGGTGGAGGTGGGTAGGAAGGCCCCAATGTTGAATGCACCATCATGATGGAGCCCCAGAACAGGCCTTCTCCGGTCATGCAGAAACCTTCACACCAACACAGTTTCATTTGTTGCCACCAC
>NW_009711935.1:0-5845 GCF_000703405.1 Apaloderma vittatum
TGCCGGCCAGGGTCAAACCACGACACAACCAAAGACAAACTATTTCAAGCAAAAGTATCTTGCATGGCTTTTAAAAGTTTTATCACCGATACCTCCAATATACCTTCTATTCCCATCCAAATGCGTAGAAGCGGGGCACTAGAACACTCTGTAAACAGCAGATTAAGACCTAATTGCAAAGACAGTTAGTATGTCACATATTCCCTGGTGATTTAAATCACGTACTCCAGCCCCATGCTGCACCTGACTAAGACTCACTAGCAAAGCAAGAACTAAGTTTAATTTGCATCAATTCCCTTTACCACTGTCTTAATTATCTTAATTTATATAATGAACACAGGAAAATTGAACAAAAAAAAAAATCAATTTCCACTATCAGTGGAAACTTGAGCTTCTCATTGTGAACATATACTAGGACCGATCTGTGAAACTTTTCTTGATTTCCTTTTTTTTCTTGCTCATCATATTGCTAACATGAGATCGAGGATGGAGACACCAGTAGGATAAGGCTAGCCATGTGCAATAGAAAGACATTAGAATTAGCAAAAAGAAAACAGAATTAACAAGATGAACGCAACTAGTTACATGCATGTGCCATTTTTGGTAGCCTAGAAATTGTATGCTAAGATACCATCGAGCTTTAGAAACTTGGAAGGAACACATACTTTTAATCTTTAAGCAAAATTACACTAAACTTCATAAAGGTGTCATCACATTGCAATAGGCAACATAAAAAGCTGCTACCTCTTGTTTTTTACCTAACAATTTTACAGTGGAATATAGCAGAATACATAACTTCAGTATATTCACATCTTCAGAGCAGTGGCACTACTCTCATTTGCGTCAAATGTAAAGACGTTTGCAAAAATAGGATAGCTCTTTAGTCATATCAAAAGCAAACACTTAGCAAATGCATTGAAAAATAAGTCGTAAGCATATGCAGTAACAAAACATTTTAAACTAATTTCCTTAGCAGACTACTGTTTTTAAAAAATCAGCAGCATTAGAAGGAAAAAAATCATCCTAAATTTATTAATAGCTACAGAAAGGGAACAGGTGGTTGTGGTGGGGAAAAAAAAAAATCCACAAGTTCCCTTCACACACTTTTAGACTATTGAAAGACTAAAAGGCTGCTCTAAAAACTTTATACTAAATTTCTGAAAACACATATGAAGAGAGCTAATTAACCACATTTTAGTATTTCTCAGTATAGTTGCCGTACAACAAATCCAAAGGAATGTCTAAAGCTTTAGAGCCATGACTACCAAAGTATCTGATTTCATGCTCAATATTATTTCAGCTTAATATTCATCTGCAAAGAGTATCTGCTGAAAATTAATATCGTTTTAGTTTTCTACCAACTTTTATTGTTTTAGGACAAACTCAGTGAGAGTTACAGATAAAATTTTTAAGTGTACGTGCAGGTAAAAATTCTTACCTCCCTGAGCGCTAACACTGCCATGTACCTTATTTCTCTGGGCAATTAATTTTCTACGCATCAAACATTTTTACATACCCACTCCCAAATGTCCAGTCTAACTGAAGCACTTGATTATATTCTCAAGACTACATCTGTCATTTTTAATTCACCTCAAGAACACAAGCTAAAGGTTATGGCACTAACCCTCCACCATGGCTGTCACAAGTCCACCACAACTCCACCAAATACAAAGAGCTACAAGCGAAAAATCTACATTTTCGAGGGGCTGTACTTAACGTGCTCTCATGCCAATCTTTTACACGTGTGAAATTTTTAGTACAAACGACACTCAAATCCCTGTGCTTGCTTCACCTTACACATTCCCAGAGAACAGACTTACTGCTTTTGGTAAAAATTACTTAGTGACAGATAATTATTGAAGTATCAAATACAAGAATAGCCTAATAAAAAAAAACAACCTCACTACCTTTCTAACCTCCTGTGCTGATTATACACAGCAGCAATTAACCTGCTACAGATTGCTGCAGTATTTCTGTTCAGCAGCTCAAAAATGCCACATTTGCTTAGGTTTTCAACTCTCCTCTCAGCAGTTACATGTTCTCATTTTACCTGCCTCTATTTCATAGAGAAAAAAAACCACACAACCAAAAGAAAAGTCTAAATACACCACAATAGTCTCCAGAACATATTTCAATGTTCCAAACACAAGCCTTCTGTACAACATACAGACAGTGCAGCTCTTTTCTTCGCTCATCCGTCCCATCTTCCCTTATCCCTTGCTTTGGGTCTTAGGACTTGCAAGCTGTACTTAAAAGCACACGGAAAATAAATAAGAACTGTAGAACTTCTAGAGGAATAGAAGTGATAAAGGATATTTCCTCTCAGAAGAAATCTCTGATATTGCCTCAGAGGAAGATACAAAGCTCAAAACTTAAAGACAACAGTTGCTTTCATTATATGAACATAATCAGAATTCTTCTGCTACAAAAATCAACTGATTAGAAGCAAATGCCTTTTCCGCAATCATCTTGCAGTTTTCTAACAGCATAAACTGCCTTTAACATGCAGGACTTTAAAAGAATATACTACTAATAGCATACTAAAAATAAACACTAAGAAAAACATTTCCAAGTTTATGAAGGTTTATTAAAGTTTTATTAAGGTCTGCCTTCAGTTTCCAATTCAAAGGTTTCTTCAGTACAAAATAGTCCTTTGAATAACCTCCTTTGCTAACAGCATTTTTATAAATACGCAAACAGAAAATTCATTAAGCGTCTGTCAGGTAGAGGGTGCTATTCCCCTGCCAACTAGTTGGTATTTTGCAGGAAGATTCCTTCAATATCACTACAGACTTAGCCTCACACCGCTTCCACTGCCCACTGACAAAAGCTGTTATAATGACAGTCCACCAGCTAACCAACTGTCAGGTTCAAACGACCTGAAATTTGCCAGTTTTAGTTGCTACTGTTTATTGATTTCTTCGGTTCTGTTGCTTTCTAGCACAGCTAAGTCAGCTAGAGATGTGAACTATCTGTGGCTAAGGGAAAAAACAAGTAACAACTGTAGGTGCAATTGATACAACTTAACACATGACAAAGAAATTTTTGTATTTCATTAGATCTGTTTCTTCCTTGTCTTCAGGCTTCTTCTAACAAAGATAAATAACTTACACATCTCACCAGATGCAAAAAGAAAACACTGAATACGTACGTCAAAGCTACACAAGTGACTTACTAACTCAAAGCCTCAGCAAAAATATACTGGTGCCTTGCACAGACCTCATTTTTTCCATTCATACCTCTTCATACAAATAGGCCAGACATATCTGATGAGTTACAATGAAGATTTGTGCTGGAAAAATAGGACTTCATTTCCATTCATGCAAGGTAAGTTGGAAAGATATATTTTTCTTTTTAGAAAATTTGTCTCTGCTGAGAAAAAAGGGTTTCACAGGTCTCACAGTTCTGAGAACTACTTTATGTTTCAGTTCTGCTTAATGCACCAGTAAGTACTTATCTGAGATAAGACAGGATGGTTTTGAATCACTGCTGCCAGTCTTGAAAGGAAGCTACTACAGAGAATGCTCAATCCTTGCCCAGATCAAAAGCTCCAGGGCATAAGAAATAGGACAATTCTTATTTAAATCAGGGCATTCTAACACGTTAGCTCAGTAGCCTCAACCTAGAGCAGCAAGTCTTATAAAATTAATTGGGGAGGAGGACGAAGGAAGAATTTTTTAAGATCAGAAGACAACTACTATTAAGCATGCAAATGAAATACCTTAGTCAGTGTTTAAGAGGCATTAACATTCAGATGTCAATTATTACTAGAATTCCAAAGCATTTTCTTCTTACAACACAAAGTTAGTGCTCAAGTTAATCATTGAGAACACTCACCAGCAGTTCAACATCTTCCTGTAAATAATTACAACTGCACGTAGTGCAAGAAGAACGTACATTTTTTTCATTCCATACAAGCTAGTATAACATTACTGTGAAGTCAGAGAAGGTTATACACCCCACAGTGAAAAAATTTGAAAAACTCCGCATGAGATAGACTCCTCTTTCTGCTTTCACTGTCTGAAGATACAGAAGGAAGGCAGCACGTGAGGAGGAAGCAGGCAGCATGTCTACTCCTGGCACTGTTACCCTGGTCACGCAGAGTTAGCAGAGGCTGCCCTGCTCGGGTAACTGCCTGGCTGTCCAAGCAGGACCGGGAGCACTCCACCGAGCCCCTGTGGCCTTGCAGCTATGTTGCTAGTAATATCCAAAAGAAATTGTAGGCGGTTACGTGAGCTACAGTCACAGCCATGGATCCACTACAGCACATAAAGTGTCCCTAGGAACCTGCTGGGTATACATTCGTTACGTGCTAGGCTCTACAGTGAGCCACACTGCAGTGATTAGGTAATTGTATAAAATTGAATTTAATCACTATATGTTGCTATCTTGCTATAACTGCTCCTGTGAGATCTCTTGCCTTAAGGTCTGGCTACAGCTCTATTTCTACCTACCCAAATTAAACAATATTGCTATAAGTCATAAGAGGAAAAAAGTTGACACTTAGACATTTAAATGTATTAATATAGGTAAAGCAAAATTTTAGAACTTCTGCTTCCTTTAATAAAGCCAGTGTCTGAAAGGAGCTTGCTTCTTAACATTTTGTAAGTGGAAGCATGTTGTATGACCTGGGCTGAGATCAAGTTCTAGTGCAGTATTCAGACTGCTAAAATCTGTATAATTATTTTTAAAATTATATTTCTCTTCTTTACAATAAGCAAAAAGAGAATTGCAATATCTTTACTCATTTCATATAAAGCTCAATATTTCCAGGAGAGGTTTAAAAATAATAAAAAATATTTCATTTAAGTTTAGAAAATGAAGGTAAAGGTCATTTTCTCCACTGTAGCAGGTTAATTTACTTCCACATTATTATTCCAATTTTTTGATTAAAAGGCTGGATAACACTGACATAATATGCTCATCAATGATGAGTTCTGAAAGCAGCAAGTCAAAACAGAGGACAGTTGAGTCAGAAAAATAGAAAGAAATATGTTTGACAAAGCTTGAAGAATAATATTTGTTATTACAAAAGTTGCTTTTACAGGGAAGGAGGGGGAAAAAGAAATCAAGCTTTGGGTAAGAGAAGCAGCAAATTTGGAAGAACATATGTATAAGTAGTAACTATTTCTGTTGTGAGTTTATTTTAAAAATATTAAAAACTTAACCAGAGCTGCTTGATGCAAGGTTTGTGTTCCATAATGCCTCAGAAAAGTCTGTCTATTATAAACTAGATCAAGAGTTAAAACGCAATATTCTGCAGGGCCACGCGCTCTTTGGCTGTAACAGGCATGCCTTTACACAATGAACCGCACAGACACAGATCGTCTATCTACTTGTTTAATTGTCCTTGTGTTAAAGGCATTAAAAGCTCTGGATAACAATCTCCCTGCTATCTCATGTACTAATCGCAGGCTTGAGGCTGGCGGGAGGCACAGTTCACACAGTCCACCACTGAGAACTCATCTTTCCTCCCTGACATCACATGATTTTTGTTACAGTTATATTCACTGATTTTGTCAGTGAAAAAACATCTCCAGCATTCTCAGTTACCACTGGAAACAAATGGTCACATTTCTAAAGCCAGAGTCAGAGCCTTGAATAGCAATAAGGTTGATCTGCTTTTTTGTTTTGCTGTGTTTTCTTTTTGTGTCTTACTTTTAGGTCACAAACGTACTTCATTACAATACCCTGTTAGAAAAGAGCAGTAATAAATCTAATGCTAAAGTGAACATCATACAGATACTTTTCAATGCTAATCTGTATATGCCTCCAAACAAAGTTTCATGGACTTGTTTTACGATATCAAAGGAACTTTGTAGCTGAAATGTCACGCTTCTGCTGA
>NW_009711935.1:5876-17951 GCF_000703405.1 Apaloderma vittatum
AGTTTACCAACTCCCATAATTTGCTAAGTTTTGAGGAGGAATGAAAAAGCTCCTCAGAAGCTTATGACAATTCAGTGATTTCACACACCAGAAGGGTTAAATCTGAGCACTTCCAATAGACATGACTCAGTAGGATTTGCTAAACTTCTTTTAATCTTTTCCATGTGTTTCGACAAGAATGAGGCAAACAAAACCTTAAGAAAAAGCTATTACCATTGACTTGCTGAACGCGAGTTTCATCAATGGAATCAATTTTAAGATTTTTTTAATAATCTTTTTTTTACTCTCCGTTTTTTAGGATCTCATTAAATAAATGCTTGTCTTCACATCCACCGAATCTTTTTTAATTTAGAGTTATTTCCTCAGAGAAGCAGAATAACAATATTTAATATTTTTCACAGTCAGTAAAGTGCTGAAAATAGCAAAAGTACTACTGCAAACAGCAATAAAAAGCATACACTTTCTCGAACACTAATTCAACATATAAAGGAAATGGCAAAAGCCTAATAAAGCCAAAAAGAACACTAGCCCACCTCGGCTCACTCCTCAATATACTTTACAGCTTTTGTTGCATTTAGATAGCTCACCTGGTGCAGTAATGTCTTCAGTTTCAGTAACTGAGTTTTTACAGCTGTGCAGTCTTGGACCATGTGCCGAAGGGTCATTTCATCAAGCATCACAGTATTTTCCGGTAAGCCCATCAGCTGTCGAGGAGCCTGGTAAAAATTCGGTGCTCCATAGTTTTCAAAGTGACCAACAGGAGATTCTAGGTAGTTTGATCCCCTAAAAATTAAAATAAGATAAAAAAATTCAACAAAAACCACAACAATGACAAACTAGACCTAGAGATCATTTAGTAAAAAAGAAAGCATTATGGAACAAGGGCTATATTCACATACTGGGGCATACAACAGAAAACAAATAAATCAAAACCTGGCAATGCTATCTCACTTAGACACTGGGCTATCCTTCATGCCTGCATAAATCTCTCATGGACTAACAACTACATACCCCCAAATCGGTTTTCTATAACCTCTGGCATTCAAGATGGCCTATAAGAACTACAGGCTTACATCTAATTTAAAAACAAATTAGGAAGTAAAAAGCTGTCCAAACTTACAAAATGCAAGTAATAAGACAGCGCAATGTTTTTCCATGGAGCACATAGGGTAATTCAGTCAAGCATTTAGAACATCATATAAACACAAGTAACAAATACTTGGATTAAAAGCCACAACAGAAACAAAAGTTTTGAAAATAAATTGTTACAAATCTCAGTGATGCTCCCACCCTGGCATGCTATTTATAGACATAGAGGTATTCTGAAAACGCTTTGTACTCAGCATCACTTGAGACCCTTCAGTGCCAGAACAGATTTCTCATGACAGCATTGTAATTGTTTAGGAGAAAAAAACGCAAGTCCTTTACCTGTTCAAATCATTTTTACCATGGATGTAGTGATCAGTATGGCCAAGATGATAGTGATCCTGCGCATTCCACCGCTGTTGTGGTGTTCTTTTCCAGAATCCCTCCTGATGTTGCCTAGTATTTCTGTCTTGTCTATCATAACGGCTCATATTTTCACATTCCTCTGCAGAGAGCATAAAGTAAAAAAAAAAATAAAATAATAAAAAAAAATTGTTCCTATGACCTTGTAAATAAAATACTTACTATGTGCTAGTAACAGATGCAGTGTAAAATCTGTGGGGTTTTATTTTTTCAACCGATCAAAAAAAAAAAAAGTGTCTTTTAAGAACGGTCAAACAAACTTGGTAATGATGTCACGCTTTTACTAGAATATACATTTGTTACAAGAGTAACCTGTAGCAGGAACTACAGAATTTAGCCATAACAGTATTTCCAGTTTCAGTAGGAAATCATTTGGAAGGGGCAGAGCTATGGGGAAGAAAAAAAAAATAATATATAAAAATAACATTTTCCTTATTTTGAGTATCTTCAGGCCTTTAAAAAGTTCAAACAACACACTAACATGGAAAGACGACATTTTAGAAAACGGCCAGCACTCCATTCCAAAACAGAACAGTTTCATTACTTAAAATATAGATGTGTCATCTTAGTCATCTTGTTTTCCAACTTAAGAGACATTTAACCTTGATTTATCTGGACAACAAGCACGAGTTCAAACAAGCAAACAAAACAATCTCTTTAAAACACTAACTTCTGCAGCCCAAAGCAGATCCCAC
The DNA here is from genome assembly GCF_000703405.1 of Apaloderma vittatum. Classification (NCBI taxonomy): domain Eukaryota; kingdom Metazoa; phylum Chordata; class Aves; order Trogoniformes; family Trogonidae; genus Apaloderma; species Apaloderma vittatum. Next base: position 8,081 of record NW_009711935.1, read on the forward strand.
AAACTTCCTAAGGGAACAGAAGCTATATTTGGCAACGGCTTGTAAAACACTGGAAAGAGAGCCAAAACAACTGCTCCCCGTGCAGCCGGACGCTGGGGGGGGAGAAAAAAAAAAAAAAAGAAAAAAGAAGTCACAAACTGTTATTCTGCCGCTGCACTTGCTCCTTCACTTACCCAAGGAGTTTTTCCTCACATTGTCAATCCTTGGCTAGGAGAATAACTCTGCACAAGAGAAGCCTGTTTGATTCGGCTGCCTACTCGGCCCTGGTTGCGCACAAGCTGCCCGTGAGCGGGCCTGCCTGCCTTCCAGCTCAGCTCCCAGCCCGCGCCGCCGTGGGAAGGCAGCCCAGAGTCACCCTGGGATTTCAAGCTGCCATCCCGGCTCGCTGCGTACTTGTTGAGCTAGAACTGCTTCTATAAATAGCGCTCGAGCGGCATCCCAGGCTCCAAAGGGAAACAAGGAGAGTTTCTGAGGACCTGGGAAGTCTGAAGAGGCTGACGTCAGGCAAGTCACGTGCAATTATGAGAAAAGCGTTGGCAAAGCATGCTGAGAAACAGTGTTATAACAAATACTCATATCCACAAGTCAGCTTTTATCACTTAGTTCAAGAATTAAACAAATTACTTAATGAGCTTCTTCACCTTAAGTAACAGATTTCTTTCAGAAGCATCCTTCTACAGCTCATAACACACGAAAATTCAAGTGGGTCTATTCAAATCAAGCCCTCAATAAGTTTATAAGTAATTTTATTACAATGATTTTCAGCTTTGGAAAGAGAAATTGAGACACTGAGTAGACACCTGGATATTAACCAAGACTAAATTTCACTTTTTCAGTTGGTCGTATTTACTTGAATGAAAGCCTGGAGGCGGCTGTGGAATTCTTCTTTTCAGATTCTCTTTGCTAAAAATTCACTTATTTCAAGATAAGAAGCAATTGTAGCAGAGACATGCAGTTTACACCACATTGATTCTACATGGAAACGCAACTTTAAAGAAATGCCAGAAATAACAGTAACTAGCTAATATTGATCTCAAACAGTAAGTTTCTCCTCCTGAATCAGCATCTTGCATAGCAGCTTGTCACAGTCACAAAACATGTCTCAGCTACACAAGCATTATTGATACTTTGCTGCACAAGTGGGAGTAGATATATTATATTGATGCAATTAAGAAAGCAGTGAATTAAAAAACATATTTCATTCATGTCTAGATTAAATGAAACATTAACTTTTTATGTTCCTGTGGCAAATATTCACCTTTAAAATGCTTGTATTTTTAATAGTTTTTAAAGTCATAATTCGCAGTTGAATTACTGATGCAGATGCAGTATATGTTTTATAAACAAGGAAACGTATGAGAAATTGATCTACCCTTTAAAACTGTTTTAGCTTTTAGAATTATCCTTAATGAAAGAACATCCCCTAGGCTTGGATTGTTGGCCATTCTGGAAAGTTAAAAAGGTAAAAATAAAAATTGTTCACCTATCTGGGCTGAAAAGTTGAACAGCAGCACCACTGTCAATAAATACCTTTCACACAATTACTTTGGAAAACAACTTCTGACATTTAAAAACCTAAGTACTGCACTTCATAGGTAAATACTGTTAAAACATGATGTGTTGCTCCTGTGCACAGATGGAAGACTCATTTATTTACTGTTAATCTGGCTTCGTGTCTAACACATACACAGGAGTCTTCACCCAAAGAACTCAAACGTGTTCTCAAGAGAGTTGAATTTCCGCCGATTTCCGTACTCAACTCAACAGTACAGAAACCAGGGAAAGCCTTTTTTGCTTTCAGTGCCTGTTTGCACATGTGGGGGCATTACAGTGCCCCTCATTCAATGCTTCTGCGGATTTGAAGATCCATCAGCCTTCACTGAGCTTGGAGGTAAAGCCAATACCAGTATTCGCATGACAACGACAATCCTCATGAGTAGGTCAGGAACAACCAAAAGCAAATGTCTCAAATTTTTCCAGGCTGGGATTTGAGAAAGCATAGCAATCATTTGCCTTGTTTAGGTCATTCTAGACTAGATTTTTATTAGTGGGATTTAGGTACCACCAACCTTCCCGTGAAAGGTTTGCCAGCAGCCTCACTGATAAGAAGAGTATATAAACCACAAGTTGAAAAAGTACATATTAAATTTTAACGCTACTGTTCCCCTGAATTGCATAAAATATATTAGGAGATACTACCAAACATCTCCTAATAACAAATAATTATCAAATATACTAATTTCATTAATCAAATTATTATCAAAAACACTAATTTAAAACCAAATAATTACATTGTTATTCACCAAAACTGAAAAAATGTTTTTCCAACCTATTCAAATAAATCTGAAGCACGAGACTGAAGGACTGACTAAAGAGGTTGAAATTAATTCTACTCAAGTAACTTACAGAAACAAAACTTCTAACTTTGGAATTCCTTAAAAGCAAGAGTTGTATTTGGAGGAACAGAAATATCACACTTCCTACCATTCAGAAAAGAGAGAGTTGTTACTTAAAGAAGAAATAATTTGGAGTGTGCTGGTTTATTAAAGCAGAAGTCAGAACCACCTGACTCAATATCTCTTAAAACCCCAAGGCAGTTTCACAATAAGATTGCTTGGCTAATTTACCAACCTTTGCCATGAGGTGAGTCCTCAGGCAGATCCACATCAAGCATGAGATCATCATCTTCCAGATCACATGAATCAAGATTATTCAAGATATCCTGCAAGAAAGAAAATGTGAGATACAGCTGCTTTCATGATGTCTGTCCTACTAGCATAAAAAGGCTATTTCAGAGCTTTGATACATTTGTACCGCACACATAATCCAACATGATGGGCAGCCTCCTCACTTTAGATCCCAAGATAAACCCTTCTTGAGATCATCTATACAGACAACAACCACCACACCTCTAGTAACACAATACAGTAACAGTGCTAAACAAAACAAAGATGGAGTAAAACATTTTTCTACCTGATGTCTATGGAATACCCCAAAGATTTTTCTATTAATTAATTGCCTTTTCCCTCACTGGAAGCATTTTAAGACTAAATTCATTTGCTCATTTAGTATTCAAAAACAGCTTTGTGACAAGAAGATGTTAAATCAGCTTATTTTAGCTCCTACCATGCTATTGTAATATCATTGAAAGGAAGAGGGAGGTGCCTATGTTATCTTGATTTTCTGGGCCAACAGAACTTAAAATATGCCACTATCAGCACTAAACTCCTCAGCTTTTCGTCTTTATGACTGTGATTGATATAAAGCTGTTTTTAGAGGGACTAAAAAACTGTCATGTTGCATGGGTGTGTGGATAACACAAGAAGAATGCAATAAAGTGGTAGTACTAAATGAAATTATGTATATTATATACAGTCAGTCAGGTATATTAAAGAAAAAGGCCTGCAGTATGGGTAAGTCACATCAGTGTTAAAAACAAACCGACCCTTCTTCCTTTGAGAATGTCAACAGTAGGAAAAACTCAAGAGGTTGAGGCTGTAGAATATTCAGCTTATTGAGTGCTCAGATGCTGCTGGCACCACGTTACCGAAAAGCCACATCATGCAATGAAGTGCAGTACTAGATCAGAGCACTCACACCCCATTTTACTTCATTATTCAAAGAAAATTAACTTAATACCAAGGGATTATAACAAAAAGTAGCTCTAAGGAAACTGTGAGCTCTAACTCTTGAGCTGTGTCTTCCCAGATCCCACAGATAGAAGCCATGGCTTGAACACCCGAGATCAGAGCGGGGTGCTTAACACTTGCCTCTTTTCTGAGAGCAGAAATGCAGATTTCTCTTTGGTTTAACAGCTACACTTGAAGATGATTCATGGGACTAATATTTAAAAAGTTTACCATATATTAAGTAAAATAAGGTTTTCCTAATTATTTCTCACTGGATAATAAAGTGATAATGAAATTATTAAATTAATACTTGCATACAGATTGTCAATACACTGCAAAACAATATTCACTTGGAAAGCTATCCCTTTTCTGGGTAATATTTATTAGATTCTTATTGTCAGAGATGTATGAGTGAAAAGGACAAACACTAACAGGCATTTGTCTAAGCTGTTCTGCCACCTGTTCTTCAACGGTGTTCACACAGGACTACCAAAATTTATTACAAACAGCGAAAAAACTTAAGTGTATTTTAAGATTTATTTTTTTTTGGTGGCAAAGCATTAAACATTCTACATTTCTGCAAGTGAGGTTCTTTATTGATTTGAGAGGGAGAGCATGAGATGAAAATAGTTAAGATGCACTTTGTGAAACATGAGCAATATAAAGGAAAGCTGGAAAACGCAAGACAGACCCACTTGCTTTTGTTATATTTCAAAGTCCTACCTGAATTAATTTGTTTTCCTATGGTATTCTAAGTATTTACAGGGGAAAAACAAACAAACAAACAAGAACCATGCATCAAACAAAACAACGCAAAACCTTAAGAAACCTACATATCGGGGCACTGTGAGTAATAAAACAACCAACTATGGCAAATCTTCACAGAGAAATGGAAGCCATTAGGAAATGTGGATTTAACACATGAGAGAAAAAACTGCCTGTGTACATTTAATTCCTTTTGTTTCCATTAATCTACACTTTTCCAGGAATTAGAAGATTTTAACCAACATGTATTTTTGAAACAATTCTGCAAAAAGTAGGTGTGTTTGAAAGGCAGCTTTGGTTTGTCAGTTCATAAATTGTTTCTATGCCACACTTTCATCTTGCAAATTAGTATGAACAAGCATTATTTATCTACTGCAGGAACTTAAACAAGCCTGAGGAATGAATTGCAAACAGTGGCCACAAACATGTAAAAAAGTCAAAAACGTTCACTATTGCTGTGCAAAAGCATTAAAAGAAGCACAATATAAAACCATAGCATGTCAGAGCGTTTAATAAACCTAGATAAGCCACTTTCCTGTCTTTGTATGAGAAGTTCAGATGGCTAAATGATGTCAGGGAAGGTCAGTATTGAGATGCCAAACATACTTTTCTGTCAACAGCACATTTCATTATGCTTCCCCAATTATACATTCCTGCACCACGCCGAGGCAAGTCCACGCTAGAAAACACAACTGTGAATACGGAGTCTTTGTAAGAGCTGCACGGGATGTGAACTCAGAGTATTTCCTAGTGCTACCTACTCGGGAAACTTAATATATAAAAGTAGATGTCAGCAATGTTCCCTTGAAAGAGCCGTAAGATAAAGTGTGTGTTTCATCAACACAGTAATATATATAAAACCTGTGTTTACAGACTCTTAGTGTTATTCTTAACACTATATAATAAGTTAACTGCATGGCAGTACCATCACTAATAACATGTGCTCAACAGTGATTATGATCATGAAGTGATTCTGGGCAATGAGCTCATACAGAACTGCAAATAAAATTCTTCAGAAGCACATCACCTCCAACCCCACAAAATATTATGTTTCATTAATAATTAAAAGTTACAGTAAGAGAAGAAACCTATTTTATTTGTAGAGTTGAAAAGAATAATGCATATTAAAAGGGGCATGTAACTTCACAAGGCTGATTTAGCCCTAGGTTTTCAAGACAGCACAACCTAGAAAGAGATAAAATTTGGGACTGCGAAATTCCAAGTCAAACCACAATGCTGTCTCCATGCTCTACATCCCGAAAAGTTTTCAAGTGAGCACAGGCAGTTGTGCTTTGTTCTCCTACTGCAATAGAGCAGGAAAAGTGTTAAGTGAGAACCGAGAACCCTGACAGCAGAGAACACTTACATGGGACAAGGAACTGGGAAAAGGCCAAGTAGAGAAACAAGGGTAAGGCTGGTGAACAATTTATACCACATTTAGCAAGTTTACATCAATGTTTTGCAAATTCTTTCTGTAGTGATTGCCCCCAGGTGCTACATCCTACCAAAGGTTCATCAAACACCCGCCAACAGCTCACCTACAACAGCTTGGGTATTTTGCCTAATTTGTCAGATGCACAGAGCTCAGAATCCCTTTCTCAAGGGGCAAAACAATATTAAGCTCTTAAGACCAATGCTTTGAAGACTGGGGTACTGCAGAGTAGCTACTTTTGCTGAAGCTCAGCAAGTTTAAAGTTCAATATAAATTCACTTCCATCATAATGAACTAGAGTAGCAAAATATTTTTTTATTTAAAAAGTTCAGTTCCTACAAATTCCTTACGCTATATACATCTCAAGCTCTCTCTTCCACTGAGAGAGCAGTATTCTTCAGTCTGCCAGCGTAAGACCAATTTAGCTTAACAGTGAGACCTAGGCAAGAGGCCTGATTCTCAGCTTTCCCATTTCTTGAGTGAAGTACACAATGCAACTGAAAATAAATTACAACGTGCCTAGGTTAGAAGGATAGATGTCTACACTTGCTCCCTATTAAGCATATAAAATGTGGACCATGCTTATGACACAATATATAATAAACTGGAATACAAAAAAAAAAGAGGAAGAGGTCAGGCATTGAGGTTAGTGCAAAAATACAAAGCAATTCCAGATAAGCAACCCATAAACAAATAATTTCAGAGAATATTCACAGAATCAAAAAGAGTCTGAGCTCAAAAAACCAATTCAGTACCCTTCCCTTCATGCCAAGGCTATCTTGTTTGCAAAGCAATTGCACTGAGATAGTCATGAATTGTTGGTGAATATTAGAAACAAGCGTTCACCTTTTTCCACAAATCAAGACCTCAGACCTTATTCATTCATTCTACCTTTAGAAAGTAGGCTGCTAACGTAGAATAACTAGTACTTTTGCAAGTGATTTACTGAGCTAGGTCTTGCTTCCAACAATAATCACATGCTTCTAAAGTCAGTGGAAAATGGAAGTAAAAGCTCACATGCAGTTTAAGTATTGCATAGCGATTACTCGAAGTGAATACACATTTCTTCACTTCTATTTGCTTTACATCCTGATTTTTAAGCCTATATGCACAATTTCTTTGATCTTTTACTTTCTTGCTCAAAAAAAGCCCATGCTAGCAACACACATAGATCATTTAACAGAAAAGATAACAACTCCTTAAAAACTTCAAGCAACAAAAATATTAAGGGATAGATATGATCACTGTGGGAAGAAAAATGAAACTGTAGAAAGCATATCTACAAGCTCAAACTTTGGCATCAGAACACCATGCGTCACCTACCCCAGCCAGATATAAATAGCCCTCTGGGATGCCTAGATTTGACATTAGTATTCACATAATATGACTGACAATGCATTTATACAAGTTTTATCTGACATTAAGGTAATCTATTTTAGTAAAAACGTTACTATTAAATCTGGTTGGATACTACAAAAGGTAAACATGCTAGGCAGGCTATTTGCAGCATATATTTTCAAACCTGTTTACCTAAACATCACAGCAGTAATTACAGGTCACTGTTAAATGACACATTACAGCACGTTCTTTTTCTTTAGTTACACTTTAATCACTTTGTACAAGCATCAGTAGGTTAGAAACAGACTTCAGACTTGTAGTTATGCTTACAATATCATGCTGTATTCTTTTTGATGGAAATGTATTATGGCAAGTATCAGTAATGACCACTATGATATCAAGGTTTTTTTATGACTTCCATTAGTTAAAAGACACTTTACTTATTTCAAAAGCTGTTAATCTTCATGGCCAAACTTTACCTCAAGTTGATTTCCAGTTTTCAGTAAACTGGTTCTGAGCAATTGCTCCTTAGAACATCAAAAATATCTACTCTCAAACTGAGACTGCCTTATACACTTCTGTTTTCTCTGAACTGGAGGGTTTGGCTGTGATGCATCAGAAGCACAAGTACTCCAGAAATCTAACAAAAACTATATTGGAAAACACATAAAAATATACACTAGACTTCTTTTAGTAATAATACTACTGCTTATCTGTCATGACATACAAAGGTGTATCTAAATGTTTTTGTTTTAAAATCCATCAATAATCCTGTCAGTACAGCAGAAACACAAAGAACTCTTACATTAATGTAAAGAAAGCTATTTAAAACCTTCGTCTTGGTTATTCATATTGTAGGAACTGCAGCTAACACCAGAAAAGTATTAAGGCACCAGATGAAACACACTACTACTTTTTCGCTAGTAGTCGTGTCTCTGCAGCTGTTCAGGTCTCCCAGCTGGAGGCTTCTGATGTGAGATTTGAACACTGCAATCAATAGGTGGTTGAACTTCCAAAAGAGAATGCCTCTTATTGTCTACATGCATTCATTCATCTGACTGAAAGTAGGGATCATTGCAGTGAGTTGGCATAATTTGGGAAGAATAAAATGCACTGTGTTTATATGATTTTCTGTGCTTCAATATTAAAAATGATAAGAAATTCTATTATTTTGCATCTGAAAGTGATTCATGTTTCTATAGCAAAGTGTATTACAAGTCTTACACTATACTAAAAGGGCACTGTTTCTTATTTCAAACATTCTTTTGCAAATAAAACCCAGAAGGGCTTTATCCTTTATGTATGAAATTCCACAGACATTTTCACATTCGTTTTCTGTGCAGTTGCAGATGCTGCATGTCTTCTGGCAAAATGTTGAAACTGAAAGATTTTGGACTCCCCATTAAAAAAAGATATTGAGGAGTGGAAAAAAAAAAAAAAAGGATGAAAAAGGCCACAGAAAAAAAGTTCAACAAGTAGAAGATAAGCATAGGTAAAGGGAGAGAACGACAGAAGAATCTGTCCAAAAACCTCAAGGGAAGTGAAAAGTTTGAGAGTAGCACAGAAACTAACAAAGTATCTTTTCAGGTACTCGAAGCAAAAAAGGACTTAGCTTTTGAAAACAATCACGAACCAAACTGGGTAAATCAGTCATCTGGAGGGCAGCTAACAGCTAAGTGCAAAAGTCAAACACGATTCAAGGCTGACAGTAGAGAAAAGGGAGACTTCCAGGGGCTTTTCCAATGCTATTTCCAGCATTTAACAACACCTCAGATAGAGAAGAGAGAAACAGAGAGCTAAGAATTCGAGTCAAGTCTCCAAAAAGGCAACATTAAATAAGAACTCAGCTACTGAGTGAATGCAGAAAACAGAAGATAAAGACTCGGGGAGGTACACACAGTACCACGGGGCTGACGAGAAAAACCCACTGTAAACAGTCATAAGAAAAGCAGAAACCACACAGGGAAGAGAAAGGATAGAACTCCGCAGGGTATCAGAAATAGGATAGGCAGTTATTTTAAATGCTGTAAATTACAAGTCACAATAAAGATAATTAAGGCCAACATCCAACAAGTATTTCATTATTTCCTTCAAGCTCTGTAACAGAAGGCTGCCATGACAACAAATGCAACGAGAACTTTATTCTGAAAAACCAAGATATGCTATGTTTAACTATTAGATATAATGGTCCTAAATGAAGATTTACTATTCTTGAAAACATTTTCCTAGAAACATTTTCTGTGCTCTGCCTAGGTTTATTGAAAGTAGACAAAAAATTATTATTAGGTTAGTTATTTCACACTGTATCTCAAGAAGAAGCTAATGCCTGCTGCTTTATTCTTTAAAATCAGATGTCAGATTGTGTAAGAAATCTGAATTTCAACAGCATGATAAACAAAGTAGAAAACCAGAAATATTAACCATTCTGTTGAGACTTCAGCAATTCATAAGCAACTTTGCAAGCACAGTGCAAGCAAAACCCTACAAAAAGCCACAAAAAGCTTTCCTCGACTGCCATCTAGCCGCCAGTAATGAACTTATAAAAGAGAAACTAAACAGGGAGGGAACCATTTTGAACACCTCTCTGCAGAACTCGAGCAAAATTTAAGAACATTTTCTAATGATTTTTTTTAAAACAGGCAGATGATTTTAAGTAGGAAGTTTCCACTTTGCTATCAAGCACAATAATCGAAAGGCATCAGCAGGA
>NW_009711935.1:17982-32676 GCF_000703405.1 Apaloderma vittatum
GCAGGAAGCGTAAATAGTAGCAGAGCAGTCCTTTCCACCCATCACTTCCACTCTGTTTTCAGAAAGAAGTCTATAGATATCAGAAGTATCACTTTTACAGTTTACTTACAAATAATGGAGCATTGTACACTATAAAATAATACGTAACTGCTACAGATACTCTTAACCGGCAAAAATAATTGTGAATGATTCTCACTCGACTTGCACTTGCATGAAAAGGTGTGAGGTTCAGCTTAAAGGAAAATAGGAAGGCTTCAAATAATTCCCAGTTGGGAAGGGAACCAAATCATAACCTCAAAATTCAGAGAAACACCATGGGCAGGGCTCCTACCCAGAGATCAAGTAAGTTTTCTCCGTAGTAGTATGTTTTAATTAAAATGTAAGTAAATTTTGGGGGTAATCCGAGTGCAACTTGTTACAAAGCATTAATCTGTTCTATTCTTATACAGTCAGCTTAATATACTTGTTTCTAATTAAAACCAAAACAATTCTCCTAACTTTTTTTGAGTAATTTTATTTTGACCACTTTCTAAAAGAACTGCTAACAACACAGGAAGCGTCCTGTCGCTTAATTGCACTGTTACAGAAGTATTTTCTCACTACACAATGCTGATATATTTCAGCGTGAACCAAGAGCACAAAAATGCTGTTTGCTCAGAACCATCTCAGATGTGGAAAAAAGGCGCTTTGCTAAATTTCCAGTCTCAAGGAGACAGGACTACAAGTGAAGTTGCCTTACTTGATGTTACCAGCCAAAGCAGCATGAGATTTACTGTGTCAGTTCTGAGTCAAGCAGCTCTCAAAGGCATACGCACTTGCCCATCCCAAACGAAAAAAGGTAATTTGCCATAAAAGCTTGCTCACAGAATGAGACAAGGGTCTCTCAAGCCAACATCACAAAAGGTTTGTGCACTGTAATGCAGTCACATAACCTCTTAATAATATTTGACAGCAGGGACACGTACATCACACCACGCACTGGCAGAAATGCCATCTCATTAAGTAATTCAGTTTCTCACTACCTCCCCTCGCTGTAACAGTTAGGCTCTGAAGTTGAAGACTAGAGCAGCAGTGGGAGGGTTGACGGTGGCTATTTTCACTCTGAAGGAGTTTCCTCTGAAATCACAGTCTCTAATTTCGTGCCACTTCCTTTCTCTGCCAAAAGCAGAAAACTGTCTGGCAGCAAACTGCTGAAAGAATGGTTGAGGAGCCCTGCTAGCAGAACGTACTGAAGCGAGTTTGTACTCTTAGTTCCGTACTAAGACAAGTAATACTATAGACTGAGTTTTACACAGCAGTTACATGGTTTTCTACTAAAAGTTTAACTGTGGATGTGTTAATCAAGGATGCTCTCCCACTAATTTAATATGTCCAGATATATAATCTGGTCATAATGGAGAGTAAATGCAAAAAAAGTGACACTGACTTGGAGGCTTTGAACTCAGAAACAAGCACTCTAATGGCTTTCTCAAATATAATTTTTTAGGCATAACCAAAAGGTTTCTAGAAACTGAGGATATGAAAAAGAAATGTGAGAGACTTCTATACTTGCAATACCAGAAAGATGAAAGCAATTATGACCCAACGAAAACTACGACGTTAGAATAGCACTATTCAAGTGAGTTAGCATCGTTTTTGTCAGATTTGGAACATGGCACGAAGATGTCAGGACAACAGAGTGCGGAACTTGGATGTGGCCTTATGAGCTTAAATAGAGGCTACTAGCAACACCAGCTTCCAATAAGTGGCACACAGATGCATGCTGACAAAAACCACCTTTCACGTCTGACATCTGTATTAGATTCCAATCCCAGGAAGTTTAAACCATTTGATAAGCGTTAGAAAAAACAAAGCTCTTTCACACAGACATCCTCAGCAGAAGTGGCAGCTTACCAAGATAACGTGTTTCCAAGAAATCCTTTTATATCACAAGCAAAATTCAGACGTTGTATTTGCCATTTTCTAGAATACTTCCGTAAAATCTAAAATCTCACAGAAGACTTCCTGGGCTACTCCAATATCTCTTGCCAAGAACAATATTGACCTACAAATCTAAAAGTCAGGCTTTCAGGCAAAGGAGCGTGAAGGACCAATGAATTATTCAATCCATCCTGCAGGACAGGATTTCTTTGGTGATGAATGCAACAAATGAAAACTCTCTGGGCTGAAGCAGAAAACACGAAACTCCACACTGCCATTCCACATTAGTGATGCTACATGCTCCGTCCATAAAAATGGTATTTGGTGTGCTGGGCACAGAGGGAAATGCAGAAAGAGGTAAAAAGCAAATTGCAAAGGATCTGACACCCTCTGGGTTTGGTCTTAAGTCACTCCCCAGAAGGTTCACTGATAGCTTTTTTGCTTTGTGCAGTGTGACCGCACCTGATTACACAGATCTGTCACTGAGAATTTCAGTTATTGCCCATACAGACCTACACATCTGCATCAGCTGATTTCTGAAGTGCCTTTATCATCAGTTTGCTTGAATATTTTAAAATAATAGGTACAAAACACTACCTCATCCTACACTGGTACCAAAACTCACAGTCTCATTCTGATATACTAATGAATTCTATTATCAGTTCACACAAGGGAGAAGTTGCCCAGTCTCCTCATCCGGGGTCCAGTTCTGTCACAACAGTGGCCAGATAAACTTGGCTGCAGCAAGAGACTAAAATGTCTGGGGTCTCACATGTTTGTTAAGCAGTATCTTCAGGTATCAAAAGAAAGACAAGCTACTTGAAAATCCAAATGAGTATAGGTATGACAAGATTACCCAAGACCAGAGCCATTATATTTAATTAAATATGGTTATACCACAAGAATAACATCCTCTCCTTTCATTCAACTGCACTGGGCATCTAGTCACAGTAGCCCTTGCTCTACCAAATTCTCTAGCAAAGACGTAAATTTAAAAAAAAAAAAAATTCTATCCACAAACAAAATCAGAAGTGTGCATTTATTAACATCACAATGAATTCAAGTCAGAATGGCACTTACTGAGGTGAAACCATGCTTTGGTTTCAGATACAGAACAAATTCAGACCGTTCTTATAGAAGTGCTCAATTGAAGTAAACAAACTAATTTAAGGAAACATCACAGGAGCACATAATGCAATTAATGCTCTATATTAGCTTAACCTTCTTGTTAGCCAAAAGACACATATTTAACAAAGGAGGAAATGCAATTAATAAACACTATTCACTTGAGTACAGACTGTCAAATCAAAAGTCTTTTTTTTTAATGCTGTCCTCCGCTTTGCGAAAGATCTTTATTGTGCTATACTGAACCATGAATATATCAACAACGTAATACATATTAATGATAACACTATTACTATTCATTTTTAGTTCATCCATTATTCTAAAAAAAGAGAAATAAGACTGCATAAGACTCACTCAAGGTCACAAAGCACAGCAGATCAGCAGTTGGCATATCTTTATTCCTAAGTCACTGAAGTATTTTCTATACTAATAGCAAGAACATTCAACCCACCAGTGAATAAAAATATTAAACAGACTGCGTCTCTTTTGGGGAGGAACAGACAAACGAAAAACCACACACATATACACAAAAAAGAGAGACACAGATGCAATGGCAGATAAGTCTTGCCTGACTGGAACATCTTCAGTAATGAAAGCTTTTATTATGAACTTACAGACTGAAAAGCAAATACAAGAGTGAGGAGAAAAAAGCCTTAGATGTTGGAAATCTAGGGGTTTCAGTAATGGCTTACTTAAAGATACCACAAAAATGTAAGTAAATTTAAGAATTTTTTTTTCAATAATAAAATACATATATATATTCTTTCATATGAAAATGCAGATTTTATATCAAAGCAGTTTGCTTTTTTCTTTTACATTTACCTTCAGTATCTTAAAGTCTTAAGACACTTCACTTTCAACATGAAAAGCAGAAAAAAAAGAATCAAATTTCCACTAGTTCATTAGAAGGAAACTGCTTTTCATGTGTGCTGCTTCTAAATAGCTTGCACCTGAAGGGCTCCTTTCAAGGCTGCTCTTTTTAGAAAGTTATAGCAAAATAAGAAATGCCAGTGTAAAGAAAAAATACATACTTCATTTCACTACACCCTGTTAAGTGGATGAAGATGGAAGCAGAAGAATTTCTAAATACTCTGTACTGAATGCCTCAATAAATCAACCATTGTTTCTTACCAAAAACTTAATAGGAAAGCAACTCATTTTCACTATATTACTAAAATTGTGTTCAATCTGCAAACACTGCTTTTAATTCAGAAAAAATTTGTGCTGAAAATGTTTCCAATGGCTGTTATATAGTGCTGCTAGCACAGCACGGGAACACAGGGTTTACCTGTTTGGAACTAGTGTTGTACTGTTTCCAAAATAATTTCAGCACTTCTATCATAGTATTATGTAATTCCACACAAAAAAATAAAAATCCCACAATGGGCACAAGATATCTTATCTGAAACAGTAACCTTCAGAAGATCCACACTTAAAAGTCTCCCAAGTACTATTTTAAAACAATTCTTAGAGATCTGAATAGCTGCTTTATTCCATACTTTATCTTAAGCTTACTTTTGCTTGTATTTTTATTATAGCTGTAACAAAACAGTCCAAAACTTAAAAAGCTTAGCTTCTCATAGAACAAGAAGAATGGCTTTGGTGTCGACAACCTGAAGAGAAAGTGCGATTAAAAAAAAGGGAGATAGATACAAGACTCTATAGAGGTAAACTTACTAGAAATATATGTATTACAAGTCTGAATTAATATAATAAACTACTCATCTGAGAAGTCAAACTGGCCATTTAAAGCTTACTGTAAGGTCATTTTGATAAATTATTAAAAAATTAAGGTAATTTTCACTAAGCTACTGTAAATAAAATTCAGTAAGAAATCAATGATTGAATTAAACAACGCTATTTTAGCAAGCCTCTTTTCTCTTAAAAACTTAAAAAACTTATTCAGAATTGCCATTTCACAAGTTTCATCACAAAGGGAAAAGAAAATTAAAAAATAAAACAAAACAACAAAGAAATGTTAGGAGATTTCAAAAATTTCTTACGAAGCAGAGAAAAGTGTGTTTCACACTCCGGCTATAATTCTGGCCACATGTCAATAAATGACAAAACAGATTCATTCCAACGAGATCCAGATTTCATCCCAAGAGCAATTAAATTCTCAGCAAAGCAGCTAAAACCCATCTGTCCCTTCAAGACAGATTTCAATTATCATTCTATAATCCTATATCCTTATAATTACACTGATGCTCACTCTGTATATACCCAGAATACTGGCTTGATTTCAGTAAAAATTAACATAGCACAAGCAGTCATGTTGTTATTAAAGCCTACAGGAAAAAAGGGTCAGAGGACTTGATCTCTTTTGTCTTTTTTCTAAGACAGGGTCTTGATATGACCTGGTAATACAAAGAACACTCATAAAAGTTTTCTGTCTAAGCCTAACAGGCAAAATGAAATTGGTTTAAAAGAACAAACAACAAAAAAAGCCACAACACAGTAACTTGTTCTCTAGAAAATGCTTAAGAAACCCCAGCTAGCAGAATATTTTCAGTTTGAATTTTTACTTCTTGCAGACTATTATGCACTGTTATCATAGTGCCTTTCAAAAAAAGCACAAACCTCAGAACAAAACACACAATAACAACTGTATTATTTATCCTATCCTTAATGTAAGTAAGAACTTTGACCTTCCAAAAATATTCAGAGCTTCACTCTGAACAAACACATAGTAAAGCATAAGATTCTCACGTGCCTACTTAATACAGTGGACAGGAGAGAACAAACAAGCTCAAATTTTCCTACAGTAAAAGATAAGCAAAAGACCAGAGAGACTCCAGTTCGGATGCACATTTTAGACTATGCTGCTCGTATGTACCTGGAACAGTATTTCCAGACAAAAAATAATGAAAGCAAAAGAGCAGCAAGGTCAATACAGTAGACTATAGTCCACATTCTCATGCCAAGGAACAGGAAAAATAACACTTATGTTTCTTGCACTCTGAAGTAAAATTACTTCAGTCCTAAGCAGCTGTTTCGAAGATCATTGTAGACATCAGACATTTGGTCCTTCAGAAGCGTAACAACTAGACTTGGACTGGCGGAAGGAGAACCCTCTCAGCTGCTACCTGAATAGGCACAGGCAAGTAACACATTAATACAGTCTCTCCCTCCCCAGTGAAACAGAATTCATCTACAGGAACTCTGAACCTCTAAATTAAATTTTGGGTTTGAGCTTGGCTCCATAGATTTTAAAGGTTTTTTTTGTATAATGAAGACAGTTGCATCACAATCATGAGCATAATTTAAACCTAGAGATCCAGTAAATGTGTAGATCTACATTAAGGTTTGTCTTTTGGTATTTTGGGGGCTTTCCCCTTCCTTTCTGTAATCTTCTAATTTTGTTTGCAAGGCTATTTTGTTTATAATAATTGTAATACAGGCTTCATTTGCAGCTACTCACTCAGTGGCAGCGAAACAAAGAGACATTTTAATTACAACCCTTAACTTGGTCCCTGATCAAAAGTTAGCTAGCAACAGAATCGGTGAAAAGCTATATTAAAAATAAATAAATACAAAGAAAAAGCCAACAAAAAAAATCCCACAGACAAAACACAGCAGAAGTTGTACATTACATTGTTGAGCAGCTTTCTGCCATGAAATAGTAGATGCTAGATGTTAAAATAGGTAAGAAAAAACACAGGACAGGAACAAACAGTACAGCTGAACATTGAGTGAGAACACATCTAGACAAATGTTGCCTCTGTTGCTAATTTACAGAGCCATCAAACTGTTCTGCATCAGCCTTCTAACACAGAATTGGGCAGAAACATCGGCAATTTGATGCTCAGCAGCAAAGACCAGTTGTTAAAAGGAGTATACAGAATACCAATGAAATGAATGCTTAAAAACTTAAATCTTACAGAACATTAACTAATTTGCTGCCTTCAAAACTAGAAATGAAACAAAAATAGGGATAGTGCAGTAAGTTATTTTCCATTACACAATTAAAGAATAGAAACATTTTCATCCTGACAAGGTGTCAAAAAATCACACATCCTACTTAGCCGTAAGTCCCCACGGCATCTTTTTAAGAGAGGTTATTTATGTATAACTTCTAAACCTCCAACACTGGATTACACATTTTGTCCCCAGCTGTTGGCTCCATTAGTGAAGAACAGAAGTACTGTCCTAAAAGAGGCCAAACTTATTTTTTCCTCGCTGATGTCCTTAAAACCAAGCTCTACTAAGAATCCCAGAAGATACCCGCTTTTCTTCTCCCAAAAAAGAAGCAAAAAGCTCGAGCCAGCAAGCTCCTTCCATTGTCTTCCTATTCTGGCTGCCATTCCAGAAGCCTAGTTAAAATCTCCTCTGCAAAACTTGCAATTTCAAAGATGGTTAAAACACATCAAGATTATCCAGTTAAGAGCTGCGCTGCCATCTATAGAAAAGTTCAAGAAAGCATTTAATATTTGCTGATAATAAAGATGATACAGCTTAAAAGATTGACCACACAACAGCAGGATGGAGATTAAAAAAAACACAACCAAAAGTGATTTTTTGCACTAAACACTATCAATTACCATCTAATTACCTGAATTGTTATTTAGCTGCATTGCTTCTACTCTCACCAGCCTAATGCCACAGAAATTCCAGAACCAACTATCAGCTTTGGAGGTGTCCCTGGAAATATTAAATCCATAGGGCCATCAGGCTGGCATTAGCTCAAGCACTCAAAAATTCTTAAATACGACTCTTATCACAGATACTAACTGCTTTTACCCTCATCAAACTACAAGACAGAAAATGTATAATTTGATCACATCTCCCAGCAATCAGAACATCTGATGTGCTGACTAATCACGACAATTATTCTCAGTGCCTTCAATTCTATTTTTTTAACCTGTCTCATTGCCTGCAGAGAAAAACATGGAACAAAAGCTTACATTAATCTAACCAAGAACATAATTCTTCAGAAATAATGAAAAACTGTATCAGAAATTCTTCTGCATCTTCACATTACAAACTATCAGCATTTATTAATCTCCAAATTAAAGAAGTCAAATATATCATGCTTTCTGCCAGAACTAACAAGTACAGGTTAAAAAATAAACAAAAAATAAACAAAAAAAAAAAAACAAAAAAAACCCCCACCAGTAAAAGGCAATTCAATAAAAATTTCAGAGCTACAATTCCCTTTCAAAAACAAGACTGACCATTTCTGGAAAAAAATAAATATTAAAACCACATGCATTATCGATGTTTCTCACATTTAAGGTAAAAATTCACAGTACAGTAAGTACCATAATTCTGGAACAGCACTAACAGGATAAAAATCAAAACAGGTGGAAAAAACAAATGACTTTCTAGATTTAAGAGTGAGATTTGCAACCTCCTCAAAATCTAGTGAGTTCATTCGTCCATTTTTAAGCCCTCTCTAAAAGCTATTTACTTTGAATAAAGGAGGAAGTAAACCAGAAGTAGTGAACAAAAACATCAAAAACTTCTAACATACCTCTGATCCACAAGACTTAAAAAACAGCTTCTGTCAAACAGAACATCAATTGACTAAAAATTCATAACATCCACAACTGAATGCACAGAGGTCACATGCATTCAAAAACCTAGATATGCAGTCCAAAAATATCAGTGTCTTTCATTTGCTTGAGAAATTACACTGTATCAAAAATGTCTCTCTTTCAAATTTATGAAGGACAAAGTTAAAAAACTTCCCTTCTTCCCTGGCACCTGTGTGCATGTGTCTAGGGAAAAGGGTGTTTGTTTTTACAGTGGCCTACATGGAACGTTTTTTGTCCGCTATAAACATCACTAAAGCTACAAAGCTCACACTGAGAAAGTCTCAAACTGTTTTTCCAAGTTGGCCACAACTGCCACAAAAAGTTAACAACCATTTTGAAACTCTTTTAAGCACTACATCCTAACACCGTAATTGAGGTCAGAAAGCAAGCACCACCACAAGCAGCTGAAAACATATCAGGAATTTGTATGTAGTTACACATAAAAATGTAATTACATAGCCATGCCAGTTTTTCAGGAGGAATCTCCGCTCTTCTCCTGTTGGGCTACAGCAGACAACTCTACTAAAATTACAAAATAAAGTCTGAGTAGGTGCCACAAACCCTGCCTAAGACCAAAACTGGTATCTACGTTCCTGAATTGGCAGCAGTGACGCAGTACTCAACATGCCCAAAACACATGAAGCACGACACATTAATTATACCAAATTCTTTTTGTTAGAAGTTCTGATTGTTAGTATTCTGTTAGTAAAATCTGAGATGCTTAATTGAAAAGCCTGTTCACCTAAAGGAATACAATGATGGGTCACAGCATCGCAACAACTTTCCATCTGTTCTTCAGACGGAATGCTTTCCTGCAGATCACTTCTAAGTTCAGCAATAAGAGAGAGGCTGCATCTTGTGTATCACAGTTGAGACATACAAAGAGTCCTGCTACAGTGAGCTACAGTCACGCATCTCCCTTAAAGATTCTATGCTTCAACAAACAAACTGAGAAATCGAAATAAACTTCAGTTCAAAAGAGTCCTATACAGACTAGAAATAAAGACAATGAAAGAAGTCAGGCAACAGCTTTTCTTCTTGCTTTTTCACTCCTAGGTTTAGAGACTGCTAGGAGACACTTAACCTATATTTTGCAGAAATTAATTCCTTTATTCTTTGTGAGCCCTACCATCAGATTGCATAAGGAAGGATCTATTTTGTCCTAACTTGAGAATAAGGAAAAAAAAAAATATATATGTAAACACACTAACCAGGAAACTGCTGTCCAGAAACAGGAATTCCTAAACAAGAATTTTCAAAAAGCTATCAACTACAGAGGAAACTGGAAATAATTATCAAGTTAAATACATTAATTTTGCTTTAAAAATATACTTGGTAAGCAAAAAAACTCAAATCACTGTAATTATGCAAGTTATATATATAAATACATACTATGCTGTTCATTTCTGAAGATTCGTAACTTCCACATGGGTGGACACTTCCAATAGGTTCCAGCCCTTCTTCATCCCACATGTAAGTGCCATCAGAGCTGTCAGACGGAGAAAGCTCAAACGAGGACCCAGCTCTGTAATTCATCTCTGGAGAGATCACATTCTCAGCAGAATGCTTTGTGCTTTCACTGTTGTCATCCACTGCTTAAAGAAAACAGGAACAGTCAAGATTCCAAAAGCAGCCCAGCATGAAAAAATAATTATTAAGATGTGTATTATTGGCGCATTAACTTTTCTGAAACCATACTGTAACAGAAATATCGGGAAGCATTCTACAGTATTGTTCACTCATTCTAGAGGAGGGGAAAAGCTCAAACTGCTTTGGTAGCTACAACTAAATATGCTCCCAACCTACATCTTTGCTAGCCTGTTTATACTGCACTAATTCACTCAAAGAAAGCTACTTTCTAGAATTCTGTATCTTTCAAAAATATTAGAAGGTGGGTCCAAAAGTACATCCTTTTGGTCCAATCTTTCAACTGTACCTTCATTCAAAACAAGCAAGAACTATGAGAAGCCCATCAGAGACTTGAAAACACAGCTTTTAAAAAAAAAAATCTTCTGTCTCTTCCACTAGTTTTTAAAGAATTAATATAGCCTGCATCAAGAAAAACAAAAAACAACACACCAGTGACATTCCTAAGCTAGCTCATTTAGACGCCCTAAACTTATTGCCGCTACTTAGAAACAGTTACAGCTGTTCTCTGCCTACAGAAGTGGAGAGGGCAGGGGGGAAGAGAAAGTTTCTTAGATCACCGGTCCAGAGAAACAAATGGCAAAGCAGGGATATGAGGAATCCTACAACCATATTGCAAATTTGGTTGAAGGTAGTATTATTCATTCTTATCTCAAAGAAAAAGAGCTCTTCAACATCGTACTTGGGAGAGACAACTATCATGCAGAAAAAGCACCGTAAGAAAACAAATGAGAAAGCACAGAGACAGATTTCATTCTCAAGCAATTGATTTAGTACCTAAAGTTTCAAATGGAAGATAACAAAGTATTTACCAGACACATTTATATCAAGCCAGTCATCAGCATTACAGCAAGATCCTCCACCTTCCTTGAGAGAAGTGAACGGCTCTATCGACGATATACTCCTGTGCTCCAACTCCTTAAGGCAGCTCTCCTTTTTCTGTATTTGTATAGTTCTGTTTGGGTCTTCTATGTCAATGAAATCATCACTGAAGTCTTCACTCAAATCATTTTTTTCAGAGGACGACAAAGAAGATATAGATATTTCATCTCCATCATCACTCATACACATGACTTTTGACCCATGCCTTCCCGCACCTTCATGCAGGCCCTCATCAGATTCTGCTCTTTGAGCATTGCTTTCTCTAATACTGTTTTTCTCAATTGCTCTATTAATATTTGTTGAAATGTCAGAGTTGTCCACAATGCACGTGTCAGGAGTTGTACTTTTGCTGCCATCCACAATGATATTTCCAGCAAATCGCTGCCTGGTAGGCTTCAGCAGAGAAGGCCGACTTAATCTGTAACCAAAAGAAGGTGCTGACCCAGATCCATTTGACAGCGGGGGCTTCTTTGAACACGGAGCAGACACACCAGAGTAGGGCCTGGTGAAGCCATACTTCATCGGTTCATTGCCATTGGGTACATCCAACTGACGTGCATTTCTTGACAACAAAGTTGACCTCTGAGATGTCCTGGAAGCCAGATTTTGACTAGGATAAGGCCTTGTAAGATCCACAGCTTTATTAAAGGAATGTGACCTGGTTAAAGATGCAGTGGGAAGGAAAGAATTCTGAATGGAATGTGAAAAACTTTGTGATCTTACCATTTTTTCACAGGAAAAAGCCTTGCTATTGTCTGTAGATTGTGCCAGGCTTTCTCCTGAACTTGTCCTTGTGGCACTGGAATTAGCTCTAGGTCTCTGCAAGCCTACAACCGGCCTATTTCCATAAAACCCATTTAAATGCGATTTTGGAGCATTGAGTCCAGAATACGAGGTCCTTCCTGACAGGGTACCTTTGGCGAATTTTGCTGAACTAGAGAGTCCAGGCAAAGACTTTGGGTTTAGTTCCTCGGCAGAAGATACAAACATATTGGTTTGCTTGGCTGCTTTTGATGGAACTGAAGCAGTATTGTTCAAACCCACCCTGAGCACATCATTACCCAATGCTCCATGAGACTGAGAACACTTCTCAGAATCAATTAATTTTTCATTACTGTTATATTTAGAGTTGGTCTCTCTCCCATTTTGATCATGAAGTTGATATTTATTTGATTTTTTCCAGTTGAAAGAAAAGGAAGACATGCGAACAGTGCCATTGTGCTTGCTGAAATTTTTGCCACCGTTATTGCCTGGTAAACTAACAGCCGTCCCATTTGGCATAGGTTGCAAAACACTTCCTAAAGTTTTCGTTCCATATTTCGGTAGCCTGGAAACCAAGGATGTCTTTATTTGATTTTTTTCTTCCATGAGCTATTGGGTACATTGGTCCTTATGAGTGCTTGAGTCTAAGAAAAAGAAAAAAAATTAGACATGAATAAATCACATATTAAAGAATAAGTTTATATATGTTTGCCTCTATACGTTTACTAAAATCTGACTAAAAGCTAACCTTCTGAAAATTACTTTTTGCATTTTCCCCAATGTCTATGTTATGAGATATAAAAAAAAAATAATAATAAAAAAAAATCAGTCATCCACCGTCACCACAGCTTTTTTTTTCCAGATCTCACTGATATCCCCAATTCAAGATGAACACTAGTAGCTTTTTTTACCTCTTTGCATGGAAACTGTAGCCTATTTTGGTCGTCACCTTATTCAAGCACAACTTGAGGTACAGGGCAACAGTAGCATAAGGGCAGTGTTGGTAAGTGAATTCCAAAGTTTTACTTTTGTACCATGATACACGAAGACATGACCCTAGCTACAAGAGTAGGAGATAATTTGAGCATTCATGCATTCCCTTGTATCTTGAATTACACTCCCTTCCGCGTGACTTGGAATGCAGAGACTTCATCTTCGTCAGCCTGCAGTTGTGTAATTTCAGTCTATTTCATATAACACCGTATCTGTTTTACAGATCTATCTTTGCCTCAGAAAAATCCCATCTCCTTGCTTTTATATACTGCTTTTAATTTCTTTTACATTCATCTACATATACATCCTACTACCTGGACAACTAACTTTATCACCCTTTTGCACAGCACTTTGTTTGCTGCTTTGCCTGGCTACACAATACAAAGAATTTGTCTAAATGTTATTATTAAAGACTTGCAATTCAGGGACCAAGGACCTGAGAAGGTTAAATGTTGCAACACAAGACAAGTTTTACTCTCGTGTTAAATTCTGTATTTGCAAGACCAGGTCTGGGTTTTTTCAAGACATCATAAACGGACATCTCGCTTTTGCTAGTCTGGATTTTACGTTTTCATCAGTTCCACTCACTGGTCTTACAATGGCGTAAAAACACACACTTTCAATCACTTATACATTATTCCCTGAAACTATTATTTGTGTTTCTCTTCTGACAGACCTACAAACAACCTGGCAGGACTGAAAAGAAAAAAAAGCTAAAAACATGAAAATTTTTAACCCACAGCAATCATGATGAGAATCAACACACAGCAAGTAACATTATATTTATTCAAGGTCCAGAAAATACCTTGTGTAACCACAGCAAGCACTACCTTAAAGTGAGTCACTCCTCAAGCTGCAAGACCTCACCAAGAAACACTTATGATAAAAATCAAAGTGGCATTAAATTCATGCAAATTGGAATACCCTTAGGATTTTGTAAACAAACAGGTTGCCCTAGAGCTGTACTTTTGGAAGTAGATATACATTAATAAGACACAAAGAGAAATATACTTGGAGACATAACTTTTTAGGGGCTCCTAATTAACAATATCGGAACCCACAACCTGCAACTGGAAGAGCACATTTCCACTTAGAGACACACCAATCCAGAGTTTTCCAACACTAAGTGGATTCTCACATACCAGAGACATAACCCACATCTAGGCCTACGAAGCAGCACACAAGTATTTCCCCTCTAGCAACAGCAGATTATTTAACTCATTACACATAGTATGTGCCTGTACGACGACTTAGGCGTCTCATACTAGACTCATCCCCAAAAACACTATGGCCAACACAATCTAATAAGAAAAGCATCCACAGCATCTCATTCGTATATTCATATCCATAAAATGAAACCTGCTTACAATGTACCTGTGTGTTGCACACAAAAACACCATTATGCTTTAATATCAAATGTCAACATCAAAGTAAATACATACAGTAAAAACAATAAGGAACACTTAAAAAAACCTAACTTCATGCATAAAAAATGGCTTTTAATATCATGATGAATTCATTCATAGCAAGCATTATGCTGCAGATCCATCAAATCATATCCCATCTGTAACAAAAATGTTGAAGTCTTGTAAAGAAATCTTCCAAATTAAAAAAACTTAAATTAGAAAGCTGCTAATTTAACTTTCAGGCTTTATGGATAATTCCCTTTTCACATTTGTCTACCATCTCTTAGGTGACTGCAAAATTTAAATGAGGCCATTTAATTAGATTACTTTAATCCTCCACCAAGTGCTGCAAATTAAACTTGAAAAGAAGACCTTTTAGTTCTCTAGGAAGGGTGCTTGCTCATTTATCCTTAATTAGGGAA
>NW_009711935.1:32707-43747 GCF_000703405.1 Apaloderma vittatum
ACATTATCTTTAAGAAAACTGTGCTGATTACTTAAAACACTTCAGATAATTAAATTAAAAGGCAAGCAATACTTGTCCATGCTTTATTAGCTACATAGAACTATCGTGACACTTTTCCAATATTAGGTTGCATTTGTTTCACGGAAATAAAATGCTATCAAAAAAAAAACAAAAACAAAACACCAAACCCAAAACTTAACAGTATCATGTCTGTTACTTTTCCCATAAATTGGAAAATTTTATTAAGTTCTATTAAACATCCTCAATCTGGACACATATGGACTACTAGAAATTACACCACCCTAACAATGAAAATTCCTTACCAAGAAGCACAGTACCTGCAAATTATAGTAAGATTTCTGCATCCCACAAAACTCAGGTTCAATACAATTAAAGTCTCATTCTTCTAAATTATAAAGATATTTAAAGTACTTTTAGATTTCAGCAGTCTGTGGATTTTATAAAATAGACATTCGGGCAAACAAGTCTTAAACGCTTTGCCTTGGGAAACACATTATCTAGTGCACACAAGCCTAATCAGGAATTAAGCTAATTATAAAGAACCCAGTCTTACATAATGATCCAGGGAAAAGGAATTAAAACTTACAGACACTCTCTGAAGTATAATCTGAATTAACTGTAAAGCTGCTACATCCTTACCTTCAAGGATATTCAAGATCCTGGTGATAAGCAAAAAGAGTCATTCTCATTCTCCTTCGCGCTTTCCGTATAGGATTATTTACACCTCGACAAGATCCTTCAATGTTAGTTTCAACCAGCAAACACAACGTTCACTTTTACTTCATTCACACTCTGTTTCAACCACACCAGGAAGGAGTTTCCTTTGCATTTGAAAAGTCTGCCCTAAATACTGTGGAATGATTATTACAGCAGAAGACCGCTTAAGGTTCATACATTTCAAAGTTTGAGCACCTTAAAATATTGTAATCCCTATGATCCATGCCTTCAGAGAGCTAACCCCATTTTCAAGTTCCAAACAGATTACTGTGAGCAGGACCAAATTCCACTCCTACTGTCACAGCAGTTTGGGACATACGACTGGTGGATGAAACCTATCCGACAGACTGGTGACAGACAACAGCAATTCTGCAGAACTAGTGCTGTGACAACCCTTTCAGATGCATGTTTTATTCTTCTCAATTTTAAGACCGCCTAAACAGAAATACCGAGTAGCTAACATAAAGTGCCTTGCTTAGAGCAACTAGTGTGAAGAAATTTTTTGCTTGAGGCAGAAGCAAATATAAGTTTGAGTAACAGGATTGTGCTGGAAAACCAAGACAGTCAACACCTCCTTGTTGCTTCTAGATCACAAAACTAGTACTTGGCTGCAGGTCTGTAAGAAGCTGGCAAATACAGCTGTACACAAGCTTCCTTTTGTACCCAGAAACATTAGGCCCATCAGTGTCCATCTATCAGTAAACACCAAGTCTTAATCAATCGGGGGGTTTTTATATTTGGTGTGGGCAGACTGACAGAATTGCTAGGAAGGTCTGCAAATGAATCAATTATTCATATTTCTGCCATTTTGTGCTGGATGTTACTGAAGCCAATGAAGTTTAATGACCACATCTGCCAAGTCAGACCTTACACTTGTATTACTTGCCTTCCATAGAAGGCCTAAACGTTAAGATACTATCTAATTCTACATGTTTGGCTTAGCAACAGGCAACCTGAAGCAGCAGTTTACCAGCAAACATGCGTATTTATCTTTGCCAACTCTACGGTGCTAGAATTTCCAGGGACATTCATTCTTTCTCCTAGAAAACAAAAGCACATTTCTAGTATACAAACAGCATGGACAGGAAAGTGAGAACATTCCTCCAATAAAAACCTAAATGATCTCCTCTAGTGAAAAACTTACTTGGCCAAAGCATTACATTAGGGCAGAGGAAAAAAAAACCAAACCAAACCAAACCAAAAACATAGCTGTCAACTGCTGCCCAAGCAGTGCACAAAATAAGTGAAGCCTACCCTTGGGAACCAAAGTGCAAATGCCAGGCAACACACAGATGGCTTGAGGCAGGCACAATCTACTACCTGAAGTAACAACTACATCACTTTCTGCAGCACACTTTGAACAGGGGAGCCCTGCTGAAATCTGAGAGACAAAACCAGCTCTTCAAGGTGCTGCAGGCATGCTTCAAGATAGCTGCTCCCAACCTTCCACTGGTTTTTCATGATAACCAGGACACCCTTCAAACACACAAATAGACATATAGAAACTTGCCAATTTGATAAAAAGATTGTAGTTTACTTCTAATTATCTTCTGCTGAATCTAGATATACCACATGGTCTTTGTAAATATACATGTATGTGTATTTCACCGTGTATCACTTAATCTCTGTACACCTCTGAGTTTTAACACCACGACTTCTATTTATTTATTTTCCTATTCAGGACACACAGAATGTGGATCTTTTCACCCCTGACCTGTGGTTAAATTTAAGCATAACTGAAGAACGGATTTTCTTTAAAAA
Source organism: Apaloderma vittatum (assembly GCF_000703405.1). NCBI lineage: Eukaryota > Metazoa > Chordata > Aves > Trogoniformes > Trogonidae > Apaloderma > Apaloderma vittatum. The sequence continues at coordinate 35,207 of NW_009711935.1, forward strand.
GTAATTAAAAGTGCATTAGGGCAGTTATGCAAAACCACCATTTTTGCCAGCGTAGGGAGGTATTGAATGACATAAGGGACAATCAGGGAGGTCCCTGCAAGAGATGCAACAAGAGGCTCCTTTAGCAAGTACTTGAGAGTGCTGCAGGATGCACAGCTCGGCTGCAAGGCAATTTTCAACTTTGAGAGGACCACAGGTGCTTAACAGAATGAAAGAAACCGGCAGGAGATCTAGCTAGTAAACACCTGCTCTGAGCAGGTCAATCCCTCACGAATCAAAGATGACGAATCCAGAGGAAATTGTGCATGTTCTATGAATTCAATAAAACCAGAACACAACTAGAAATTCTGATGGCTCCAAGACTGAAGTTCTGAGTATTTACAACTGTTACATATTCCTTAATGTTATTTACCCTGCACAGACTGGCTTCAGTTGAGTCAAAACAGACACTTCTCAACTCCAAGAGCCAGTAAGATTTATCAGCTCTGCAGTAAAATCCTCCAAGCCTTCCTTCCTTCTCTCATCTTCAGTATCTCCCAAACACCTTTGTTCTTGAATCAATTCCCAACGCTTTATGAAGACATCCATGAATTCTACTGTCTCCCTTTCCAATGTCCAAACTGCGCAGTGACCAATACTTGCACCCTTGACTTTTGAAAGTACCACGATCATGAAGTATGGTAAGAAATTCCAAGACACTTAACGCTTATTGTTCTGCTTCTCTGAAATCATCCTGTTCTTCTGTACTCAAAGTCATAAGATTCTGTTCTCAGATATGAGAGCTTAGAAGTAAATCCTTTTCTACTCTTCCTCCCTCACACTTAGGTATGCTGATGTTCCACCCCCTTGTAAAGTTTGATTTACCAAACATCAAGCAAACCGCTTATCTGAGCTGTTGTTGTGCTGAATTTTATTTACGGTAGGTCAGATTGCACTAGGTCAAGGAATATAAGCAGATCATGACAATGAATAGATAAAGGGAGGAGAGAACAAGATAGACATCACGAAGAGACTGGGGCTTCTGTATTTCCAACACTGAAGAGTGCCTTTAGTCAATACAGCAAAAAGATGTGACATTCCCTGCAATCTTTAAAAGCATTTTTGTTGTTCATCAGAATACAGTTTCTTAATGTTTTGTAAGTCTAGAGGACACAACACTTACTGGGTAAAGAGAAATCGGGAAATGCAGCTCTATTTTGTAGAACACAGCTACCAGTATACTTTCAGAATCAAAAATTCCTTTCACATCCCTTAGGGCCACATTCTCAATTCACTCTGCCATTAATGCTTTTTAAATTGAGTTATCAGGCAGCTCAAGGAAGAAAAAACAAAAAATAAATAAAAAGGGGGCTAAGTGCTATTTGCCCAGAACTGTATGCTTTGTAACAGTTTGCCCACTTGTACTTTGCATACTAGAGATTATGTATTTTAAACCCAGAATTTGTATATCAAGTCTTACCAAAATGTTGAAACAAAACAACATTTCAGTCATCAAAACCCTTAAGAAAGTCATGTAAATTTTAACTTGCAGTGAGATCTTTGCTAAAGTTTCTCAAATGGGTAAATTTGCCCTAATTCTAGGCATTCTTAGATGGCTAATATGGCAGAAGGTAGTTAAGGTCCAGATGCTTAGCCAGCTGCTGGAAGGAAGTAGCTTCAGGACGAAGAAAAGAAGATGGAAGATACTTGAGGGTGGAGTTACATTACAGACAATAAAAGAGTATCAGGGCCTGCAAAAGGGAAGAAACAGGCTTGAAACGGTGCACTTCCACATTTCTCTTAAATATTAATACAGGTTATTGTGGTTCATCCATAAATGAGACATGAAAAGTCATGACACTTACTCTTTTCTGCATCAGTGCCAACAGCCTAACCCTTCTAAGGGACAGAGGTCTGGCAGCAATTGCAACAGAGCATCACAGAGGCACAACTTGTCACTGAAGCTGCCAATCATCTGATGTATCTTCTCAGAAAAAGTCATCGATTCCCTTCTTCAAAAGATCTACTCTTCTTGCCACAGCAGAGATACACATAGGCCTATTCTGACTTGGTGAAAATTTTGAAAAATGCCTTTAGTAAGAACTAGTGGCTCAAACACTGATGGACGTTGGGTTTTCCTTAAGTTTTCTCTTATGCACTCTTCAAATCACTCATCCAAATATGGCAGGGTCGTACCTTGTTAAATCTGAATTAGCAATGTCAACTCTGTACCCACAGACATAAACACCACACACTCCCTCTATAACCAGCTCTTCAAAACACAAAACCCAAATTATAGTAAGGCTTTCGCTGGAAATCCAGAGTCATAGCTATTAACTGTGCTGACCCCAAGAACAGTTTTCACATCATTTTAAGTGGCAGATGGGATACACTGTTGTATTTCACAAGCAGAAGCAATTGACATAATCATGACTGATACACCCAGCAGAACCACTTCTGCTGGAAGGAATTATGTGGGTTAGTTCATTTTCTATGCTACATGAGGTATAGACTTCTGTGAACAGAATCAATTTAACAGATTCAATCTTAATGAGCAAGTCACATAGACCAAGCTTCTTGAGCAGGGTAGCTGAACAGCTCTTAAACTGCAGAAGATGCCTTGTTCTCAAAATCTTTGTTGGTGAAGAGATACAAAGAACTAAGAAGAGATATACACAATCTGTCTGCCTACAAATCAAATGTGCTGCAACCAAAAGACAAAGTCATACAACTACAGAAAAGAACCCAACTATTGTTATTACTCTGGCATTATCCCCAATCCCCTCAAAAAACTTAATGTGACTATAAAGGACATTTATATCTAGGTTACTCTCCTATGCTGTCTTAACACTTGCCTGTATTTGGCCAAGTTTCTATCCTGGAAGATAGCCTTTAATTGTGTGTATGTATATTCGAGTGTACATACATATTCAAAAGACTCTGATCTTTTCCATTTGATGTAGATAGCTGCCTTTCAGGGAAGTTTTAAAGCTAGGATCATTGTTTACATAACGAAGACAAATTACATTTTACACTGTAGTTAAGATTAACCAAATAATCCCAACTATCAATTGCAGAGTAGAATCTGAGCTTTCCAGAAGTAAAATGGTGGATCTCAATCTCTCTTTTCAAAAATTTAGTGATTATGACAGCAAAGCAACTGACAGCAGAAACAGGCCACCGCTTCAGCTGATGGTATTAGTCCTTCAGCAACTGCACTTCATGTTGCTAATTTTAATTTCTTTATTCTTAAAAGACAGATTAATCCACCTCCAAGCTCAGACGAAAACGCAATGTCATTCCGCAAGCAGGTACAAATTACCTGCTGTTGTCTGGCAAATACTTCACTCTAAAAACAGAGGAGTCTTCTTTTTCCCTCAGAACTATCCACTGTCACCAAATGATTCAAAGACACCATTTTTGTCTCTAACTGTGCTAGGAAAGATCTACTTGACCACTGATTCAGCAACAAACTAAAGAGTCACCTTCCAGTTACTGTTTTTTGTTACTTTAGTAATGCATGCAGGATTTTGTTGCTCATAAGAACAAGCAAGCTGGAAGCCAAGTGAAACTTGGAATACAACGGATTATAAACGGAAATATCCCTTTTTAGACTGCCAGCTTGCTCCTCCTACTTCTCTGGTCTGTTTATTCAACTGATATATCTTCTCTATATAAGATCACTGAGCTGGCTTGAGCCAAAAACCCTCTCGTGGTGGTACAAACAGATAATGTTGAATATATTTTTGTATTGATTATATAATGACGATGGCAGAAATAATACTATCCGTCTGAACCACAGCGGAGCAGTTTATCTATGTAGGTATCTTAAGATTAAAAATTCTCATTAGTGTAAATCTGCAGCAAGGCTGTGGTTATTACCTATACACAAGATCTTTTTTTCCCCTCCAGTCACATGTGCTCGTTCTTTCTACTGCCGCCTCAGTAAGAATTCTAGTTATAAGTTAAGCTGAACGAGAGGCAGAGATAACAGAAGGAGTCTGTGTGTAATTCATAGACTCACTGGTACTGAGATATCTTCAGTAAGCCTGAAGAGGTTCACAGGTGATAATTCAGAAAAACAAGACAAGATGAAGCAAAAGGAAGACAGAAGAAAACAGTTCTGGGAATTTCTTCTCTACACATTGCCAATGCCATTTCAACACAGTTTAAATTTTTTTTCAGAAGATCAACAAAGTTGAGAAAAGAATATGTCAAATCATAACTCTAATTTAAAAAAAAAATTGTAGTTAAGTCAGCCACTGTTAGATTTAACACACGCAAACACAAGAGATAGACAAAGGACTGACAAGGAAAATCTTTTAAACTTCTCTTATGGAAGAGGGTGACTGAACCCTCGATAAGCTTGAAATAATATAAAACAATATTTCTCTGGGTTTGTATCATGGCAACTCAAAGTCCAGACTCAATTGCCCAACTCAGTCACACGGTTCCAGCAATCAGTCTTATTTTAAAGGCAATGAATTAAAAAGTCACATTGTCTCCCACGGTAGCCTTAAAAAAAAATGCACCAGGAGGAAGATGAACATGGCAAGTAAATAATGTGTCTTCCTCAACTTTGAACTACTTTCAGTTCATAGGATTTCTTGAAATTGATAAAGTTTGTTTATGAATCCTCCACAGATCTCTCTTGTACTATCTTGTCCAACCTGTCCCTGAGCCCCCAAACTTTTTCCATCCATGACTGCTTTAAGCAAAGAGTATCTTCTAAAGGTAATTTCATTGCCTTGTACAGATTCCTGAGGAAAACTACCTGTAAACTCCTTACATTGCAAGAACTGGCCACTGATTTCTGCTCTTACTGCTACCAAGTTATAGCGATCAGTTTGTTTCATATCTATGTGCTTTCAAGAAGATACTGGATTACTTGTACACTTGGAAGTACAGTTTGACTTCTCTTCAATACCCACCCTTAACCGAAAATACTACAGCTACATACTGCCAGATTGTAGCCTTCAGTTGAAACTTGCTTCTTCTTGAATCACACCTTCAAAGTATCACTTTCTTCTTATCAAATTCTTTTTTTCATTAGTGCTGGACATCTACAGCTTCTGTCTCCAATTTGATGACTATGAATCAGTTCCCAATCTCAAAACCAAGCGCTCAAAATATTCCAGTACCAAACTGCTTTGCAAGTTTGCCACAACATAACAAACACGAGCATGTTTTTAGCCACAGACTGGTGCATTCTGTAAGCATTTTTAAGCGTGTTTTGCGTTTTCTTAGTGATTTTAGACACACGAACACAGTTACAGCAGAACGTACCTATCAAGGTGAGTTTTCTACAATGTAGAAGACTCGTATCCTCATACTTTGTATATATACTCATACTTTGTATCCTCATACTTTGTATATATACAAGTATATATACTTTGTATATATATATATACACTTGTATCCTTGTACTTTGCAACTGGGGGAAAAAAGGTTTCTCAAAGAAACTGATGTGTCACTTATTTATTAGTCACAGTTTGTCCACGGGATCAGTTTCTCCCACCTTAGCTTACAAGAGTTACACAGAGACAGGCCATCTATGCTTATATTTTACTCAAATTTAAAGGATGCTGATTCATATAATTTATCGTGCTTAATCAAGATCTAAAGTTTAGCCATGGTAAAGTGTTATTTACAGAGAGAGGGATTAGGATTTATTACTTTTTTTAAACTGATGGTCAAGACTCCGCAAGATGAAAGATTCTGCTCCTTTCCTCAAGTCTCCTGCTACTAACTAGCTTTGGCTTTGCCAAATTTCCATTTGTGCAAGTTTGCCTTAGTGAGATGAAGGTTATTTAAAAGCCATAGCTTCCCTCAAATCATCAAAAAGACTGATCATCTATGTAACAAATTCAGCATGTAAGATCAGAAAAAAATGCAAAACCTTTTCTTGAAAATGATTTCCAGAAAGAATATGAGTTGGTATGATACAAATTCACACTGTAGTGAGAATCTCTATCTAGAAGAGATTTCTGAATCTCCAGCTCAAATTACACATGATATTATTGAGTCAAGAGAACCCGGGACACTCACTTCTCCCTCGACACTTCATTTAACTTGTGCTGTTTGTCACAAGCCATCTGGGCTAATTAAGCTGGAAGCATAAGAGTTCTTTTGCTTCAGGGAATAAATTCAGAAATTGTTTGCAATTTAAGGGTTACTCCAGATCTATAACTTGTTCAATCACCACATAAAACCTTATCAGCCATTTTCCTCTCGCTAAGGAGCCAAGCCTCCCTGCAGTAAGAATCTTGTCAACATGAACCATACCTCTGCTTCAATCAAAGCCATTAAAATGCACTTTGCAGAGGACTATGTCACCTCATCACGGACTAAGTGCTCATGAAAATCCCACCAATATGCAGTGAACGAGAACTTGAGACACCAGTTTCCCACATAACCAGGGATAAGCATCCTTCCACCCTGAGAAGGCTTTCGTAGTTCACTACAGGACGTGATCAGGAGAATGGCTCCAGCCAAATCCTCCTTTCAGAATACAGAATAGCTAGTCAGAAAAGTCCAGATCTCTGCAAATCAAGCTACTTCTGATCAAGGAGAAGACAATATTCTCAGAACATCTTAAAAAAATGCATAGTTGATAGAAGTTTGAGAGTGAGCTGGATTATGTATCTTAGAGGTACAAAGAAACGCAAAGGATCACACTGACTACCTAAACTTCAACTTTGGAGTAATTATTTTTATGCTGTTGGGATTTTATTCTAACATAATATGTCTTCAGGTATCCAGAGATTTACATAAGATTTATTTTTTCTGTTGCTTCAGTTGAAACACAATGCAGGATTTTGAACCTAATTATCAAAAGCACCATTAGTATTTTGATCTTCTTAGTATCCCTGTTGGCACAGAATTTAACCCTGCCTGAAAGCTTCTAATTAAGAAGATGGTGCTGCTGTTTACGCTTCCAAACAGTGGCTAAAAGAAAAGAGCCATAATTGCTGCTGCAACTGGCTAGCTTTTATTCCTTCATCTCTTTTCCATTTTCAGAGATCCACGATTCCAGGCAAGCAACGTTCATCTGAAGACTGATGGTATGAAGGCTTTTTATCCAGAGAGCTGGTGCCAACACTTCTTTGTAACTGGTTTATTCCAAATAACCAATCCCTCTTAAAGGATGATCAGGTCCAAAAGTAATAGGTTTTACTCCAGTGAGCTTTTACATGAACAGTTCCGTTAAACAGGATTACTCATTAGTATAACAATACATCTAATGAGATCATCATGTTGAGATCATTACTACTCATTTTTTCTACATTCATATACATTGTTACTTCAGTTTAAAAACACAAGGTCAAAACTATCAAATGCAGATACCTCCTAAACCTGAAGCATTTCTACTGTTTAAATAGTTTCACAACTAGAAACAGTACTTGGTAGTTTTCAGATCCCCAACACTGAGATTTCTCTAACGAAAAGTACTGTGAGTAAAGGTTAAAATTAGACTTTAAAAACATTTTTTTCTACTACAAGTTGTATATTCATATAGATCTTTGGTTAACATTTACATATCTGGTTGTTACTAACGTTCCATTTGTCAGGCATTTACCTACTCAGCTTGGAGACATTAAATTGGGTGTCCCTGCCCACGGCAGGGAGGTTGGATTAAATGATCTCTAAGGTCCGTTCCAACCTAAGCCATTCTAGGATTCTATACTCCTGTGAAATTCAAAACAGGCCTGCAGAATTTAGAGTTATGTGACCATTACAAACATAGGAAAACATCTGCCAAATTTCATTCAGTATCACCAGGAAAATGTAAATATTTACTGCCTCACACTAATACGAGCAAGAGTCTTTTTCTACTGCTCCAGAAGATATTTGTAAAGTTTCAGAAAATATTTAATGTGATTCTCAACTACAGGAAGATAAAACAAGACCTTCAATCCAACTAAATTTCACTTTTAATACCCTCGTAACAAAAAATTCTATTCTGCATCAAATCAAGGCTCAAAGCCCCCAAACACCAGGAACATACCTGCTATAAATATGAAGCACCAATTCTCCAAGGTCGACTGCAATTATCCTTAAAAGTGGTAAACATCTTCACATGATATACCAGATGGAGTACCAGATCTACAATCCTTACCTTAATTTGTTGTCTGGCCTGGACACTAATGCTCTGCTACAGTGTAAGTTCTCATTCAGTTTTGCTTTCTTTTAGTGAAGGTAAACAGCTTGACTTGCTCCAGATCAAAGTTAAAGGCTGCAGTTGCTTACGTTTCATTGCGTGTCAAAGTACATTTGACAGAACACGATGTTAACAGCGGCCTCTGGATGATGAAAGCAAAGTCTTAACGTCATTAAAGCAAAAACATCACAACGTACACAACATTCCCTTGCTGCTATAGGCGAAATCTGAACAGATTATAGCTAGGCATTCCACCATATTTTCACTGATTTATTTTTTTTTAAACTGCTGTCTTTGAGCGACCACACACTGAGTAGTTTTGCTTCTTCCTCTTTTCTGAGGCTACAGAGAGAGACCTTTGCGAGCAGGGCCTTCCAGCAGCTGTTTCCCAACACACCTGC
>NW_009711936.1:0-20478 GCF_000703405.1 Apaloderma vittatum
AATGTCATGGGAGTGCAGAGGAGCCGCAGCCTTACCGCCATCTCGCCCCTCAGCTGGTAGGTTTGCGGTTGGGCACATGCTGAAGCAAGAGGGAACGCTTGCTGGGCCGTGATGGACTGTGCTTCCCCTTCGAGACCGAGGTGCCTGCCCTTCACCCGCGGGTCCTGGAGCCTCGAGAAGGGAGGTAAGCCCGGCTTCTTCGGTGTGAGCGCTGGCCTGGGCTGTCTCTATTTTTTTCCTCTAATGAGAAGTATTGTTTCAATCCGTATGTGTTTGTAGGTCTGGGTATCTGTATGTGGCAGGGGAAAAGTGAGGTATAGTTTAACAGTGTCGGGCTGAGAACTGAGGAGGATTCCGAGGCATTTCTTCTCGCCCTCTTCTGTGTGGCCACACTGTGAGTTGGTTTATGGTGTCCATATTTTGCACTTAAATTTCTGCTGTGTCTTGACGTAAACCTCAACTTTATCAACTGAAGTGCTTGAGTGGTAGGTAGCATGTTATTTTCAGCATGTGTATTTCAGTGAGAGGAGTTTAAAGGAACTGGTGGGCCAGATACATCTTATTGTTGGGCAGGGATGGCAGAGCACTTCGTCTGGAGATGATCATGAGCCAGGTGAAGTGGTATTACAGCATATGTCCTTTAACTGGGGTAGAAAGTACTTACAGGGAATGGCCAGAGACATTCCCCCCCTGGGATGACCAGGTGCTGCTGAGGCTCGAGGGAAGCAGTTTGATGTGGAGGCAGAGCTTGTGATGAGCTGAGAACATGAAGGTTTCAGATGGACAAGGAGTTACGGCCCTTCTCAGAGGGAGTGCCTTTGCTGAGGCAGAGGCGGTTTGAGGAAGAGCCTTGGGGAGCCCTGATGGGGTGCAGGATGGGCTTTGGCTCTGTGACAAGATGGGAGGGAATGACTGACGGGGTTGTGGGTTTCAGGGTGCTGTTTGCACAGGAAGCCTGTGGCCATGCCCTATGCACAGCATGCCCAGTGTCAGAAATGTGAGGCTATTGGGTTCTTTAGAGGTTTAATAGCACTGACTTTTGTCTACCTGCAGCTTTGCATGCCAGAGACATAGCTTCTCGGGTTTCTCCTCACCGTGTCATTGCGGGTGTACTTGCTGGTATTTTTGGTGTTTTAGGTGAAGAGACTGTCATTGAGCATTAGCATTTTATAGGAGTTTGCTACAATGTGGGACCATCAGTCTCAGAGGTGTAAGGTTTTCCTGTGCTGCTTGTAACTCTGCTCAGTCACAGGCCTTTTAGGGTGGGAGGAATCTGCTCAACAAAATGAAGTAAGAAAAACTGCGTCACATCACTAGTTCCTAAAATACTTTTTCCCCTGCCCCAAGGATGAGCCTTGTGAGCTCCATATGATTGTTTGAGCTGTCCTGTAGTAGTGTGTGTAAATTCTCTAAATATAACAATTATTTGGAAAAAATGTTTTAAATATGTAAATTGTCTTATTTTTTCCCAGTAATTGTTATATTCTTTTAAGTAATTCAGCTGCCTCTTAAATATTTTTACTGTCTGCCTAAAATATATTGTAATGAATTAGTATGAAGTTTAAATTTCATGAGATTTATTGTTTTGAAACATGGAAAAGCCTTCTAATATTTAGCTTATTAGCCTCTCATTTGGTTGACAAAGGACAGGGATTGCTAAGTTAAGTTTAGTCCTAGTCATGCAATTCAAGTAATATAAAACAATATAAGGATGGAGTTTTGTTTTGGCTCCTGATGAGCCTTTAGCAGCTGCAACACATTAAGTCCTCAAAAGTCTGCAACAGGTGAAGTCTGATTTTGCAGTGTGAATGGCTCAAAGCCCGTGATTGTGAAAAGTTGTAAATATGTAATGCTACCCTGCATTTGCACCTAGATCAAAGCAAGAAGAAAGGCTTTTCTCAGTTCGATACAGGAACACACTGTAAGCTCATGGCAGTATTTAAATATGCAGTGTTCTCTGCCAGCGTGTATCTATATGCCTGTATTTATACCGTCATGAGACAAATCAATGAATTAGAAACTCCAGATCCTTTCTTGTTGTTTGGTTGTTGTATTGGAGAGAAATCCTACAGGAGTCTACAGAACATCTGGAAGGATATGAAGAAGGCAGATGTGTAACTGGGGTATATCCAAAGCCAATTACTGGGGGCAGATGACTTACCAACAATGCAACAAGGGTCGTTCCTGCCAGGGTCTAAAGTAGACCGTGCTATTTAACAGACTTGGGACTGGGGCCCAGGGATGTGCTGCTATGCAAATACAGGCCTAAATTTATTTATGATTAATTTTTTATGTTAAAGACTGAAATCATAGCGCTATTCCTTTTGACATGTGTGATGTTGGGAGAGAGCTATTATACAAGAGAGCATATGATTTTTCTGAACTTATTAATGCAAAATCAGTATAATAACATTGTAAAAGGGACAATGGTAAATGAAGTGATGGATTAGTTAGCAGGACAAGCTGTGTAAAATGCTTTAGATCTCTAGTTTAGGGCTTTCTAGAGCATGTAAGACAATTCATTATTTTCTTGTCGAGTGTATCCTAGTATTAATTATGGAGAGATAAAAATAGTCATGCACATGGAGTACTACAAGAACCTTGGCTTTTGCCATAGTTGATAGATACAGCTTTTTTTCAGACTACAGTCAGAAGAACCTGGGTAATGCTGCTTACAAGGGGGGTGGTGGTGGTGTTTTCTGCATGCAGAGATGTCTGTCTCATAGTTGCATGCAGTGAGACTGAACCAGATCTGTCCTTCAGTACTCCAGAGAGCAGTAACTGCTTGTTTCTTCCATGTAGTTTCTCTTCCTCATTAGTCAATGTCTACATTGCAGAATTGATTTCCTGAGTCTCAGTGCTCGGAATCAGTTGATGTAACCTTCTTTAGCTTTGAAAGCTGAGGCTGTTTAGCCTGCAGCGGTATGTGCTTTCAGCACATTTTAAGCTAAAATATGTAAAATGTTCATATGTGGCCTGTGACTGCCAGAGTTCTCACCTTTTCACATCTGAGAGCCCGAATCGCTAGGCTAGAGAACACAGAATCACAGAATGTCAGGGGTTGGAAGGGACCTCAAAAGATCATCTAGTCCAGCCCCACTGCCAGAGCAGGATCACCTACAGCAGATCACGCAGGAACACGTCCAGCTGGGTTTTGAATGTCTCCAGAGAAGGAGACTCCACACCCTCCCTGGGCAGCCTGTGCCAGGGCTCTGTCACCCTCACAGGGAAAAAGTTTTTTCTAATGTTTTTGCGTAACTTCCTATGTTCCAGCTTGTACCCATTGCCCCTTGTCCTGTCATTGGATGTCGCTGAAAAGAGCCTGGCTCCGTCCTCCTGACACTCCCCCTTGACATAATTATTAACATTTATGAGGTCACCCCTCAGCCTCCTCTTCTCCAAGCTGCAGAGCCCCAGCTCCTTCAGCCTTTCCTCACCAGGGAGAGGTACCACTTCATCACGGTTGTGGCTCTGCACTGGACTCTCTCAAGCAGTCGCTCACTCTCTTAGCTCTGAGCAACCTCTAAGTCCCATATGCAATATAGAAGCTGCAGCACCTCTTGTAAGTGTGTTGAATGGAAGACAGGACCTTCCTTGCGGGAGGAGGTTAGTGCCTGAGTCTAGGGGCCAGTTCAGGGGCTGCCTCCAAAGAGAGGTAGGCACTTCCCTGCAGTCCAGCACAGCACCGAAGGAAGGGAGCTCTGAAGACGAGTTGGGACTTGGTTATGCTTTTTTTTTTCCTCAACCTCTCCTTGTGTCCTTCTGGGGTAATTCCATGTTAATCGCACTGTTGGGAACACCTAACTTCCTTCAGGTAATATAGGTGCTTTCTGCCAGCTCCAGGTGGAGGGTGGAAGTCTAAGTGCAGACTCCATAATGATGCTGAAAAGCATTCGGTGTCTTTAAGTACTGATACCTCCTGCTGTTTAGCTTAACCTGATGTAGTAGGTCACTGCACTTAGTACCTAAGTTTTTTTTAGTTCAGAAACTACACCTTTACTTTCAACCACACTACCAGGAATGCAGAATTATTCTGAAGTGTCTCTTCCATGGGTTTTTAATGCACTTTGGAGGGCAGGTGGTTTTCTAGATATACTAATTAAGTAATTGTAGAGTCGCACCAAGAGTTTTGAACATGAGCACATATAAAGGTTGCTGTTTTGTTCTAGTGGAAAAGTTCTCACAGCCTCCCAAACACGGGTGGAATGCACCTGAGGTGACACAGGCTGCATACTGTAGCACAGACTAAGTGCTGGAGATAGCTTTATCAAAAAGAACCATGTGCTCACAAGGAAAATCTGCCAGCTTACACATTTCATAAAATAGCGTTGAAAAAAGTGATGCAGTTTTCATGCAAAGGAAAAGTTTATTTTTGCCACATAAGTGCCAAGGAGACAGAAAATATAAGTTCAATGTGTATGTTTTACTTAGGAGTGTGTTAAAACAGGATGGTTTGGGGCAGGTGGGACAGGGGAGGCAGGGCCTGAATTGGTTGAGAAACAGCAGTGACCTGTAAGACTATCTGGAAGGAAAAGACCTCTGAAAAAAATCTCTAGGGAACAGAATGAAGATAAACAGGCTAGTACACTTCTCTATCAAACAGGGACTATGTTTTCAAGACTGTGTGGGTTCCTTTCTTACTGTCTTGCCTTTGAAGTTCTTGTTCTCTTCTTCCCACAACAGCTTTCTTGCCTTGTTCTCCCAAACTGTGCTTCCACACAGATCTTTTCATTTCAAGGAGCACTGGCTGTTTATTTCTTTAAAAAGTCACACTGGGAGAATTCCAGATGTTCATTCTCTTTGTTTTGAAAATCCTTTCAAGAGAGTACAGACTGTTACAAATGTGACTGAGAATTTTTTTCCATTAATGATGGTGAATGTAATATCCTGTTTAATGGCTTTGGCTCCACTGAGTGAAGCAAATCCTAATGGAATGTTCAGTTGGGTTCCAATTTGAGAAGTTCGGATAACAAAAATTTACCTGGGCCAAAGGAACACTGGAGTTAATACAGGCTGTTTCACCACTGGATGTCATGCCTAGCCTGCCTGTCTTGGTTTAGAACTGTTTGTGGAAATAATTTGCACTGTGTTAAAGATAGACCAAGCAGGGCGTTCTCACTCCAGTGAGTATTTGCAGCTAGAAAACTCTCTTAAAAAAATCGAGGGCAGTAAAGGTCCCTTCTGACAACTTCAACCTGAAATAAAACCAAACCAGTATCTGAACGTGACAAAAGTGGCAATGCTGCCTGCAAGTTTGGGACATGACTTTCAGTGCCCTTGGGACAGGCAATGCATGCTCTTCATGGCAAAATCTGCACTGGAAGTCTGTCATGCCTCAGCTTCGGGCATTTTCTGTAATTAGCATTAATTACAATACTTGGAACCTGCTGTGATCTGAAGTACCTGTCTCCCTTTGTCAGCGGCTGTTACTGCTCACCTGTAAGGGGATGCTTGATCTTTAATAAGCTTTGCGGAACAGAACTGCAGGAACCTTGAAAGACACTGGGCAGAACAATGTCCATTTGGGAGACACAAACCAGCAGCCCAGCCTCAGTGGTGAATTTTAGAAATGAATGTGGCTGACCTGTCCTTGACATTGGAACTCCTTAGGAAACCTGCTTAGAATCAGAGGGCTGAGTTCTGGGGCTTGCTGGCTGTTGTTCAGGAGGTGCTGTATCTCAGGTAAGTGATTTGTTGCACACAACTGAAGCAATTTGGCTTCTGTTGTGATAGAATTATAAACTGGATAGATCTGCAGTCTTTACAGTTGTTTTCTCTGTACTTAGAAACACCAAACAGGACTGTAAAGCGGTAAGCCAGGACTGAAGTGAATGCTGGCCAGCCAGCATGATAGCAATGTGCCTTTGGTATTTCTGAAACTGAATGGGCTTTCAACTTGTTGTAATGGGTTGGTTTGCTTTCATTTTGTTTTGTGGGGATTTTCATGGTTTTTTTTGGTATGTTATTTGTTTTTTGGTTTTTGTTGTTTTTTTTTCCTGACAGGTGTAGTTAATACTAGAATTAAAAGCAGGGTACAAGGCAGAAAACCCTTGGATGATTAACTGTGTACAACTGAGGACCATATCCTAGCTTTATGTTACTGAGGCTGTTTTTTTTGGTTCAGGTTTGGTTATTTTTTTCCCCACTCACTTACAGATGAGGGGATGCAGACTATTTTCTGTAACTTGGGTTCATACAGCAAATAAATGAAAAATTAACTTTTGACTACCCTGTACACCTTGACACAGTTGCTTTCTTTGTGCAGTATGGGAATAAGTGCTTCTAAACTAGAATTCTCTTTGTGCTGATAGTGGTTTACAGCTCTGCAGAACACCTTTACACGTTTTTAAAGGACTGCATAGGAATTAAGTCAGCGGGAAATTAAGCATCTTACAGATCAGCATATAGAAAAAGGGTAATGGTCTGTCTCAGACTTTACTAAAACTTGTTGTCAGAGGCTTCATGTTAGTACAGCTCGATGTTTTGGATACAGATGTGTATCTTCTTAGTGGTTTACTTGCTTACACTTGTGTTCCTGTAAAGCGTAACAGAAGACTGTGGTTTTGCCTTGTATTATGCATGATGTCAGAAAATGTCTTCATTATGAGTTGGTCATGTATATCGTAAGTGAGTTTTAATTTCCTCAGAGTGTCCAATTGGAAGGATTTTGTTGGGACACTTGTTTGTGAATTCTTAAAATAATTCATACTTTAGTGATAGCTAACATTAGAAGAAACTTTTCTAAAATGTCAAGCCTCGTAGCTGCTTGGGACCCAAAATGTGTCAGTTGCTCATTTTGAAGGAAAAACAGTGAAAATAAGATTTGGAACAGTTAGGAGTCTTGTACTGTGTATGCACACATGCTCATTTTGTTACAGTGGATGTTACGTTTCTCAAGTGTGACATTGGATTCATGCTTGTGTGGTCTCTGAACAGAAGATGTTCGACTTGCTCTAATTCTTCAGAGTATCGAGTCAAACTTCTCAGAAGAAAGGCAAACTTCTGAAGTTGGGCAAAATGAAGTTGTAGCATTCTTATGGAAGCTTAGAATCTGTTGAAAAGCCAGTTTTCCATATTGAATCAACATTAAAGTTTGTTTAATGTCAACTTAAGATGTTTTATGTGGTAGCAAAGGAAGACTAAGAATGTTTAAATGCTCTTTCAAATAGATTTTTTTTTAAGTTGTTTTGTTTTGTTTTCCACTGACCCTTTATGCATTTTTCTGTTTAAGCAGTTTTGCTTATCGACTCCATAGACAACCAGGGAACAAAAGAATACGTAATTTTTTTTCTAAAAAAAGCTTATGAAACCCCCAAATTTGCAAACATTAGAAAATCACAAAAAGTTGCAAAATATTCTTAACTTTTCAAATAATTTTTTGTTATGCAGCTGCTTCTTAATCAGGTTTCCATAATATACATGTACAGTGGAGTTATTCTGTAGTTAATAGCTATGTACAACTATTGCCCACCAAAAGGAAGGTCTAACTGCATGAAGTAAAGATTTTCTCTGCTTGGCAATTTTTCTTTCTAAGGAGACTGGAACTTTCATACGCCCTGTTGAAATAGTCTAGTACTTAAATTCTTCTTTGGCACTACGGATCATGCCGGATGTCTGATTTGCATTTGACCACATGCTAATTCTTAAGTATCTTTTTTTAATTATTATTTGTGTTAGGTAAATAGAAACTGAGAAGTTAAGGACAATTACTTCAGACAGAGTATGTGTACAGCTACAAAATGTTAGTGGAGATCTCTTTTGATCCAAATGCTAAAGATCAGCGGTATACAGACATAGCATAAGAAAAAAATTGTCTGATCTTCCAATGTCTTAGCTAATCTAACTGTAAAAGAACCTAGCAGATTTATTATAGTTTCTATTTAAAATCTCATACCCTGACTGTAACCATGGTATCTGAGCACCTTCTAGTCATGGGCAGCTTTCATAATGGTGTGAAATATCCTATAAGGATCAGCATGAAACTGATCAGCTTGACTTTCTTTGTCGCCTAGGTTCTTGCTCAGAAGAATCCCCTGATGTTCATGACCAGACTTACATTCATGCTCATTTTTAAGTATAGGCTTGAAATCTCCTTAACTTCTTACCGAGCTGTAACTTCAGGAGAAGTTCAGCATCTGATCCCTTTGTGGCCAACACACAGAAGTCACTGCTCTGAAGAGCTGCTGGTAAGTTGCTAGGTGTTGTCTTTGGTCTCTGATTCAGTGTCCTACAGCATTAAGTGACATTGTGTGTTTGGAGGTGCCCCATCTCTGAAGCAATATAAGGCTGCACTCCAGGTGCCCTGTAGCTATTTTGTAAGGATGGCTGTTGGCTGTGGGAGGCCGGCCAGTGTCCCATTTCTGTAATTGCTTTTGGCATGCCCAAGATGTGCCCTGCTGCTTCAATGGGGTGCAATGTCTTTCTTTTGCTTCCTGCCCTATATTGTCCTGTAGCCTGTGCTCCCATGTCACATTTCTATGTGAAACTATTGCGCAGCACAGCCTGATTCCTCATGCTGTAAAAAACTGTTATTTTCAGACAGAGAAGAACATTTGGAATTGAATTAAAAGCCTGACCTTGAGCTCTCTGAAGGATGGGATCATGCATCTATTCCAGATGCTCTTCTAAAGGATCTTTGACCTGTGCTGCTCTGTCTCTCCATTTAGATCTAAGCATCCCTGGCTGCCTTTGCAAAGCCTGAAAATCCTTCTCAGCGGCCTGCTTCAAGCGAAGAGCCCCCTGTCTCTGGTCTTTCCATTGCTTTAGACTTTTTTGTCTGTCCTGTCTCAATTTAGGCCGTTGATCCTGGAGCATGTTAGAGCAGTCAGGAATGGAGTGAGCCCGGGTTTGAAGCTTCATATGTCCCAGCAGTGCCTGGAAAAATGAATGGGCAGGTACCATCCCCCTTGCCTGCCTTGTTATTTCACTATTGTTTCATCTTATCTCCCTGTTTCATGTGCATAATTGTCTAGTCTGTTCTCCAGTGCTTAACTCTGGCACAGCTTCATCCCAGCAATTCCCTAGCAGGGGATGGGACCATAAAATAAACCAAAAGGGCTAGGAGAATGCAAGGGCATGTCCTGGCAGAGGGCTGCTAGAGACAGCATCACTGGCAGCCCCACTGTGTGACAGTGTTTCTGCCCCAAGACTTACCAATAATGGATAAACAGTAATTAGATAATACTCTGGGTTGGTTGTCTCTGTTATGCTGGGTAGCTTCCTCTTTGCCCAGACCACTGTGACTGTATCTCTGCTTCTAGACAGGCATGGTGGAGGTGATCATTATTTCTCTCCCTGTTCACATTGGTGTATTTGTAAAAACTGAACCACTTTAGTTTAACTGAAGGTCAGGAATTCTCCCATGCACTTAATCACCCAACTGGATAATTTTTCTTTGTCATTTCCATTGTTTATAGTTCAAAACACACTCTGTGAGGCATAGGCACATCTAAGCTGGCACAAGAACAGCCTCTCTTGCTACTAAACTGGAAAAGAGTGTAATGACATTTTTAGTGTGCTGATTAGTTGAAGAAAAAATAACACATAAATACAGTAGTGAATGCAGCTGTTCTATGTGGTTAGCATTTGCAATGGACAAATGACAAGATGTTACAGTTATTTATCAGTTAACATTGAAGCACATTTCAAGGCTGTGTTCAACTGTTGCAGCTAATTGTGTATATATTCTGTTTTTTAAGGACTAAAAAACTGGGAATGAAACCTAGTATTGTATAACTTCCTTAAGATCTTAATTATACCTTGGACAGTTGAGAAATTCTGGACCTTTTTTCAGACTCCACAGATTAATTTTGGTGTTTAATAAAACTTCCTTTCCAAAGTTTGGAGGGTACTGCATAATGTAAAGTGTATTCTATATTCAGTTCATAACACACTGAACAAAACTATTCACAGGAATTAGAGGCTGCTCTTTGCTTGGCACCCAGAAATCAGGAATTGATGAGGTTTTTCTAATATCCATTTAAATGAAAGTATTTCGGAAATAGGAATGTGTGTGAGTGAGAGAGAGATGCGGAAGGTATATAGAAAATGTAAAAGGAGGAGAATGTATTGAAGTATGTCATGGTGTGTTAGAGAATGTCTTCTGGTCTCCAGCTAGTGGTATTCAGGGCTCTCACGTAGGTGGCATAGAGCTGAGGTTTGACTGAGGTTTCTGCAAATTGTCTTTCTCTGGTAGAATTTCATGCTTGGGATTTTGTGAATATCGGTGTTACATTTATTATAGAAAAACCTTTTTTTCTGTCACTAATCAAAACTGCTCTTTTAGCCTGCAGGACTAGGCTCTTTTAGTCTTCATGTAAATGACAGTACGTTTGGTGACCTAACTGAAAACTAATGTTGTAACAGTTTCCTCAAGGGCAAGGGCTTGAAAGTACCTAAACATTTCTTCGGGTGATACAGCTTAAGGGAAACTTCAAAATGATATATTGAGCTGTTGGAACACTGGAGGAGCCACAACTTTAAGAGCTAGGGATATGTCACCTTGTGAAAAGTTATGCTGAATATTCTAAGAAAACAGGTTGACGGGAGAGTTTTGCTTTTCTGCCGAGTGCTTGGAGCTTGTAAAAAGCAAACAGAAAATGCCAGAATAATATTCCACATCTGTGAGTTGCTTTATGCACAGAATTCTTATTTATTAGCAACTTGCAAACATTCCAAGTACAGAAACGGTGTCCACAAAGTTCAGATGGAGATAACTTGTATCCCGTCCTACACGTGTGAATTACCCAGAGGATGTGTTGCTGGGCTGTTCCTCAGGTCACTACCGAGGATGCCCTTTGCAGCCCGTTCTGCACAAAGGACAGATTCATCTAGCCAAACATTTCTATATAATGGAATGGATTTTCAGTTCAAAGCAAAACTTTTGTTTATTTTGTGCATTTTTTTTCTGTTAGAGGAATTCCAGGCTTTTGCTAAAACAAACACACACAGAAAAGGAAACTACTAAGACTCCAAGGAGTTGTGCAATAGTTCATTTCCACTCCCAGGAAGAGGAGTGAAAGGTTTTTAATATTATTTTGTGTGTGACCATGTGACTTAACTGATTTAGCACTATCTATCTAGATCTTAAGACAGTACATTGGAGAAGATTCAGAAGTAAATATAGGATGAGATTTCAACTGTGAGTTTCTTGTGTATTTGTCTTGCTCTATTTTTACTTAGCTTTTTTTTAAAATTTACTTAAGTTTTTCTTTTTATTAGTAGTTTTACTGGCTCCTACCCATCTTCATAGTTTTCCTCGTGGAATCTTTACATTCTTTTAAATTTTTTATTATTGTTACATATATGTTGCAGTGACATTTAAAACCAGGCATCACGCAAAATTAAAAGCCTATTCTAGTCATGTTCAGCTTGTATTAGATTAGACCTTTCACCACAGCTGTACTCTTCCAGTGGAAGCTTCTGACCTGCGTGTACCAAGTGAGCATTGCTGCAGCTGCTGGTGAGATCCGAGCTCTGAAGATGGACTGTGGCTCTGGTTTTCGCACACGAATCCAGCCCGGGCTTTCTCTGAGATGTCACTTGGAAGCGAAGAGGGGGAATGTGAGAGGGGCTGAAGGCCCCTGAAATGAGCAGCTTGTCCCCATGAACTGAAGGAAAAACTGACGTGAGAAATAGTTCCCACTAGACCCTACTTAGTGTTCAGAAATGTGTCTCTGAAATGCAGCTGGAAGTGGGAGGAGTGAGTAAGGATGTGGGCAAGCGGGCCAGTGTGCAGATTGGCCGTGAAATAGCACGTCAGGATGCTTGACCAGGCGTTGCACAGGCTGTGTGGGATGTCTGGCCCTCGGCCTGTCCGCTCGCCTCCTACCACACGGCCCGGCTGGACCTCTGTGGTGCCCGTGGCTGGGTGCTCTGCTGTGTACCTGGCCTCGCTTCCACCTTCAGGGGCAGCATCCCAGTCAGCAGCATCCAGCAGCTTTGCAGGGCCTTTCAGGAGCTAAATGCTCCTGCTGTTTGGCAAGGAAAAAAATAGGCAGCTTGAGGGAATTAAAAATAACAGCAGGAAAAATGTGTTCGGTAATCAGCTGAATGCTGCGTGATGGGTGAGGAGGAGGATCGGATGGAGTGTAGCCAGGCCTGTGTGTTTGCCCCTTAGCACGGTATTTGAGCATGGGCATTCAGTGTGCCAAATCCTCATTGTGTGACCAAGCAAATGCTTCTCTTTACAGGAGAAGATATGGTTAAAGAAGGAACAAGGTTCCACCATTTACTTGCTATATCTACTTTGAAATGCTTGTGATATATTTTTCCCTTCTAGAAAAACTGGGAAAAAAAGTCTCAGCCGTGAAGTAGCCTGCGTGCGGGAGTTCGCCGCTATGTATTGACGGGCTTCTTGCCTCTTCCTTCTTGCTACTTACTCCTCTCTCGTGTGACAGAATACTTCTGTTCTCTGGTTGTGCATGCTAAGGCTTGTTTTGACATGATTGTTGCCTGTCTGATTCTAGGGCCAGGTGGGGTTTTGGAGGGGAGAGTCTTGTTAGTAAGTGCGGTTATAAAAAGAGCTACCCAGTAGTGCAAGAACAGAAGATGGAAATACGTTCCTCTACTTTTTGCGGTTAAACACCGATATTGCGTTGTGGAGACTGGAACTGTTTTTCCTAGTTTTGCTCTGAGTTACACCCAGAACCTCCAGAATAGCCTTGGAAAAGTTGTTTCATCTGTCTAGGCTTAATGTTGTACCTCTCTGAAATAATGATGTTGATAGTGCTCCATGTGAAAGATTTCTTTCCAGTATTCATTTTGAAAGTGACCTTTATATTTCCACATCTCTTTTGTGAGTGGGCGCTTTTTTCCCCAGCAGCAGGTGCTGTGCTGGTAGCAGCCCAAGAAGCTAGGTGGCACAGAAAAAATCAATGCTTGGAATTTACCACCCTCTTTCTAATAGCACCAATATGAGCGGGAGTTCATATAAAAGCAAAATATTAAATAACATGCAGAGCTGGAATGCAGCCTGTGCTTGATATAGTGGGATTATTATCCTATTTATATCATATATTTTCCCCCCCTAAGGGAAAGATGATTCCTTTTGAAAAACATTGTGAGATCTCAAAGTGAAAGATGTGGGAGGGTATTATCTGTGTTGTGGTGCTTGCTGGAAAAAAATGAATGCAAGAGCAGGTTGAATGAGAGGAAACCGGAAAACAATGGGAAGAGAAAAACTGCTTTTAGCCTTACAGAGTAGTCATTGATTCATGAAAGCAAAAGGATAATTCCTCATTGTATAGCTTTTAGACGACAGTTAGAATATTCACTTCCAGTTGAAGACTAGAAAAATATCAATGAACTGACAGAAGCCAAAGAGAAGTCACTAAAAAGATAGACAAGTAGGGGAGTGGGGGAATAAGTAATAGGAAAAGAGGGGGAAAATGGTTTACTGAGTTGGTGGAATGGAGCGTGAGCAAGGCAGTGACACAGCTGTCGGAGTTGGAAAAGGTGATAAACCCAGAGAAAACTGAATTGGTTTTGTAGCTCAAGTTCAGAAAGAGGAATTCTAGGATGAAAATAGAGGCAGATTTTTTTCCCAAAAAAATTATTTTGGAAAATCTTTTTTTATCTGAGGAATGATCTTGTAGAGAAAATGGAAGAAGTCATTGTTTTTACTAATGCCAAACAATGCATTAGAATATGCTGTAGAGATAAGATATTTTACGGTATCTTTCAGGCCTTCAGGCTTCATGTGACACAGTTACCTAAATATTGGTATTGTGTGTAACCGTGGTCTTTGTTGTTAGTTTTGATGATAGCTTTATAATTTTAATGCATCTGCATTATGCAAAGAAAAATAAAGGAATCACAACTATAAAGATGTGCTTAATACTTACTAATGACTTCTACAAAATTAATGCTATATTCTGACTTAAAAAACTAAATGCCTCTTGTTGAAAGAGACCATGTATAGGATCTTGCGTGGAACAACTGTGGTAAAGCATAAAAATATTTTGCAGTTGTGCAGAAAGTTTGAGTAACATGAAAGCAAGTTATACATCTAACTAGTGGCATTATGCCCCCTTCAGAGAGAAATAAATAGGAGGCGGCAGCGACACTCATTCAAGGTCGGATGGCCTCAGTGTGTGAAGTGGAAATTTTCTGTTTAACCAAAACCCTCCAGGTCAGCTGTTACTTTATTCCTCCTTATGAAAATGAAGACAGGATCACTGTTGTGCTTGTAACTGCATAAACTTTAATTTTATTCTTCTTTCCTTAAATTTTTCCTTATGAAAATGAAGGCAGGATCACTGTTGCGCTTGTAACTGCATAAACTTTAATTTTATTCTTCTTTCCTTAAATTTTTCTTCTCTCTAGAATTTCCTTGAAGCAAACCAGACTACTAGTGCTTGCTAGAAAGAGTGCAAGTGTTATTTTGCTACTGAGTTGAGTTTCATGTGATGCAACTCCTCGTAAATATTAACTTGTGAATTACTGTGGCTGCTCCTTTTTGAAACAGCTGTGAGTTCACTGTGCATTAAGTTAATGTGTACAAGCGCACATCTCTTGCGTACTATATTTGGCAGTCCTCTGGTACATCCCCCTGTGTCCTGCCAAGACTAACCAGTCTGTTTGCTTCTGTTGCTCCAGGGCCACGATAGCTGGATAACCTCTCTGCTTTAAATGCAGACGGACAGCTAATCTCGGTATGTTTGCATCTGTGTGATAGTAGATGGTCTCTTTCCCGTGTTTCCAGCCAGAAACCTTAATTGCTTTGCTGACAGACTAGGAAAGGCTACATTGTGGAGGGCTGGAGAGCAATTGTGACAAGTACCTGTCTTTTCCTCAGCTAGTGAGAGTACAGCTCACCAGTAGCAATCCTGGTCCTTTGACCATTGGTTATTTATTGTTTAACTCTTTCTAGTATCTTATGCATAAAACTATTGTTATGACACAGTATTTAAGTTGCACTTTGTTGCGCTGGATGTTGTCACTATGAGCCAATGTGAATTACTTAAAATTCCAATAACCTTCCTTGCTGCACAAGCTTAAAACGTTTTGTACCCATGCATAGATTACTTTGAAATTAGTCTTGTGTATGCATTTAGTTGTTAGTTGCTCCTGTATAATTTTCCCTTTATCTTCTCATTTATCATCTTCCACTGAAAATGCCTTGTTTCGCATGTGTTTTTCCCTTTGTCTCCTCTGGCACATTTTCTGTTTTGGCCTGGCCAGGGGCATTTCTGAGGTGCGGAATGCTGTTTCTCCCAGATGGACTGATAAGGATTTTAAAAAGTTACCAGCTAGCTAAAGGGAGAGGTGGTGATGGCTTGAATCAGATCTTAAATTTCAAGTTACTTCAGACAGATTCCTACTCTGCATTGCACAGCGTGGTAGGATCCAACAGTAGAAGGGAAGTGACACAGCCACCTGCAATCCTGAGCTCTGAAAGTGGTGATTATGTGGCAATGATAATTTGTACTGGGGTAAGAGCCAGCTGGCCGTGTGGATGTGGCTTTAGATTGCTTTCTAATAAATAACAGTATGGTTCAGCTTGGTGTGAACGGGAAGTGCCATACAGAGAAACTGTCACTCCAGAACATGAGTCAGAAGATGAAATTAGTGACTGACACAGATGCATATATTTCAGTGCCTCCACATTTGGCATCCCTGCACAGGCACAATGTTCTAATAACAGCTCTCCTCATATACCTTGGGTCTACAGGAAGAGAGCTGGTGTTGTGTTGAGAAGCATATAGAAGACATAGGTGAATGGTATTTGTAGCCTAGCAATCCATTTTTCCAGACACTTCTTAGATTGGCGTAGGCTGGCTTTAGTCATGTTTCTTAGTGTTTGCAACTGCTTCTTCCACACTTGATCAGTGACTGACATAAGCTCCTTTCCTCATCTTTTCATTGGTGAAATTACCTCTCTAAAGTATTAGTCTTTTTCTTTTGCCCCGTAAGCTGTGAACTCACTGGCCAAGAGAAGTGTCTTGCCTTTGAATTGATTGTTTCAAGACTTTCTTTATTGGGGAGAGCATACAAGCCTCTTCCCATATATTTCTGAATTTAAGAGCAGCATTTATTTGGGCAAATGTGGGCCCTGCTCTAGGTAAGTAACTTCACAGGCAGGTAACTGTGACTTCAGTAATTCTTGAGAGGGACAAAACTTTACCCACACAGCCCTAATTGCAAAATGGGGTCAAAACTAGCAATTTGGTGGTTTGTATCCAAAGAAGGAGTTTATGTTCAGTGTATTTTGTTGCTGATTTGAGCTCTTTCCTCATTGACCATTTATTAACTGGTCGCACAGAAACATGGACTGTCCATTATTCTGATTGTTGTATCATTTCTGTATAAAATGATTTCTGAGTCACATCCAAAAAACATACAGACTCCTTTCATTGCCATGACAACAGCAAGGCACACCAATGTTAGCAATGTCTGCTGGAAAGAAGTCAGTACAAGCAAAACACGGTTAATTGAGATATTTCATATACAAATCCAATTTTTCTGTAATGATCAAAAATTATCCTGTGTTGTGGAGAAGTAGCTAAGAACAAGCCCTAGATAAATAGCCTAGTCAAATGCTGAATGTTGAGTCCCGTCCTAGACACTGCATTATAAGAAAGACCTTGCAAAAATAGTGAGAGTGGAATTGGTCATAGTGCTGGTATAATGTCTGACTCAGGATAGGATAGACTTAAATGTGGTTACTAAAAATAAAGGATAATTACTAACAGTTTTAGAAAAAGGAAGATTTAATGTTAAAGCATGCATTGTTCTTTAATTATCATACCTTTCTCATCATTGCCCAAGATTAAAAGTGCATTTGATGGGATTACATAACAATACATTTTAAACTAATAAATAATGCAGCAACTCATATAAAATAGCAGAAAATCATTTATAAAACAGGTCTTGTAGAGCTGAGTGTTAGAAGGAATCTGCCTTAGTCCAAGTGAAAGCCAGGGGGATGGGACGAGAGATCTGCAGTCATCAGGAGTGATTATTTCTGTTTTTAAAAAGAGGTGGGAGCATAGAGCTAATGGAGGTGCTGTCTCCTTTCCCTTGAAACCTGCACAACGGTACGGGCTTTCTCCTGGCTTCCCTCTGTGCTTTGAAGGTAAGGTGGATACTGTCTTGGAAATAGAAATTGACTATGAATATAATCCTGAAGTCAGAGGTGTTACCTGCTGCGTTCTAGAAATTTGTAGGTTTTCAAGACTTTTGCTTGTGCTTGCTTTGAAGGAGGAGGAGAGGATGAATGATGTTGCCACATTGAGAAGTTGTGACTTAGGTTTTCCTGGCCTGAGTCTGGGGTTCTGCCGTAACTCTTCTCATTTTTTTATTGTTGTTTTTGCCCTGTTTATACATAGCTGCAGATGTCTGGAGGGCTCATCTTTCCTCCAATACGTCCTCAGGGTGCCCAAAAGAGTCTCAGGAGCCTCTGCAGTTTCCAAAGTGTGGAAGTGCTATGTTTTCGTTTAATGAGAGTTTGACTCTAAAAATCAGGTGGCTGATTTCTAGTGACAGCCATAGACAAGTGTCAGAGCAAGTGTAGTTCTTGTTCCCCTTATTTATAACCTTATTGCTAGACCTACTGGTACTCTGTAGACTAGGATGCTGTTGGCTTCGTTTGGGTTCTCGGGAATTGACGATGCTTGCCGGCTTAGCATGGGGAGATGGAATAGGCCACCTCTTCCTGCCAGCCCAGATTTTCTTTGAGTCAGGGAGGTCCCAAGTGCCAGCTTGGCTGTAAGTGCAGACAGTAGCTGAGGCAGTGTAGGCCCCCGTTAGTGGGGACTCCAGCTCTGAAAGAGCCCTCCTGGACTCCCAGAGAAACCAGAGAAGTCACTTGACTTCTAGATGCTGTTTGAGACAAAGATTATCAAAGATTGTAATTAATATAAAATATTAATAGTTGCTAAACAACCTTATGTGAGAGTTCAAAAAGATGCAGTGGTCCTTTGGGACATTGTCAGCATTCTGTGGGCTGAAAACCCATTGGGTACACCTGAAGTTTGGGTGTGCCAAACTGGAGTTTTCCTTTTTTGTTTTTTTTGTTCCTCTTACCTCCCCTTTTCCTTCGCAGCGTGCTCTTTTGCAACATTGCATTTGCAACATGATCAGAAGTTACATGAGATTTTCAAGGCATCTTAGAGAATTAGGTCCTTTGATTACAATAGCCTACATTATAGTCATCGTGTATGTTTAAAAATTTATATATTCTAAAATGATAGAAAGATTTTAATTTTAGAATGCTACTATTAATATCCATCCTCGATTCTTACATTCTTGGCACCTCAGGCTCGAGTCTGGAGAGTGGCTGCATAACTTTGATTGTGAGATTACAGAATCAGTTCAAGCCCCCGGCCAGAGCAGGATCACCTAGAGCAGACGAATGAGTCTATGTGGGATCATTAGCTCATCTGATGGGATCATTAGCTCATCTGAAGTGCACCTACACCAACGCACGCAGTATGAACAACAAACGGGGAGCTTGAAGCCATGATGCAGTAGGAATACTATGACATAGTGGCTATCACAGAAACGTGGTGGGATGCCTTACACGAGCAGACTGCCACAGTTGTTGGCTACAAGCTCTGTAGGAGGGACAGATGGTAAGGAGAGGCAGTGGGGTGGTCCTGCATATTAGGAACTGTTACGGATGCTCAGAGCGTAAGTATAGTGACGATAGCATCGAGAGTGTGTGGTTTAGGTTAAGGGGCAAGGCCAATAAAGATGATATTGCTGTGAGAGTCTGCTATAGACCTCCCAACCGGAGCAGTGAGGTGGATGAAGCATGCTATTAGCACATGGGAGAAATCTTGCAGTCACTTGCTGTTGTTCTTGTGGGGGACTTCAGCTTCCCAGGTATCTGCTGGAAATAAAACACAGCAGAGAGGGAACAATCTGGGAGGTTCCTGGAATGTGTGGAGCATAAGTTCCTCACACAGCTGGTAAGTGAACTGACCAGGGAACATGTCCTGCTGGACCCTCTCTTTGTGAACAGAGAAGGTCTTGTGGAGGATGTGACAGTTGGAGGCCGACTAGGGAGCAGTGACCATGAAATGAGTAAGTTCTCTAATTCTGGGCGATGTTGGGGGGACAGACAGCAAAACTGCCACTTTGGACTTCTGAAGGGTGGACTTTGACTTCTTTAGGAGGTTACTTGATAGAGTCCCTTGGGAGTCGGTTTTGCAGGGTATAGGAGTCCAGGAAAGCTGGACACTTTTTAAGAGGGAAGTCTTAAAGGCACAGGAGCAGGCCATCCCCATGTGCTGTAAGACAAGCTAGTGGCAGAGACCACCCTGGCTTAATAGGGAGATTTGGCTGAAAATCAGAGTACAAAAGAAGAGTTTATGGCCTCTGGAAAGGGGACAGGCTACTTGTAAAGAGCACAAGAATATTGTTAGGTTATGCAGGGAGATAATTAGAAGGTCCAAACCCTTGCTAGAAATTAATCTGGCTTTGGAGGTAAAGGACAGCAAGAAAAGTTTCTGTAACAACAAAAGAAAGACCAGGGAGAGCCTCCATCCCCTGTGAGACCCAGGAGGAAACGTGGTAACCAAAGACGAGAATAAAGCTGAGGTGCTTAATGCCTTCTTTGCTTCAGTCTTTAGTAATAGAAACACTTGTACTGAGGGAAGGCAGGCAGCCCCCCAAGTCAAGAGAGAGGGGCCAGGAGCAAAATGTCCCCCCCGTAATCCAGGGAGAGATGGTCAGTGACCTGCTGCTCCACACCGATGTGCACAAATCTGTGGGGCTGGATGGGGTCCATCCTAGAGTGCTGAGAGAACCGGCCGGGCCGCTCACCAAGCCACTGTCCCTCATTTCTCAGCAGTCCTGGCTGAAGGGGGAGGTCACAGCTGGTTGGAAGCCAGCCAGTGTAACACCCGGCTGGGAGAGGGGGATCTGGGAAGTTACAGGCCTGTTAGTTTGACTTCAGTGCCAGTTCCTGTTTATTTAATGAAAAGTCATCTACAAGAATTCAGTCATGACAGTCCCTACCGTTGTATGGACCGTAACTGGCTGATGTGGCTATAACTGAAATTTCTCATTGTTGTTTCTTGCCAGCGTGGCTCCACTGATCTTACGGGGCATGTCGTTGTTGCTGCCTGCCACCATCTTAGCCTGGAATTAAGTCTTGATAGTGTGCTTTTCCCAGGAATTCAATACCCAGTGAGGCTTTTACTTGTTGTTATCCTGTTCATTTTATTTAAGCCAAAGCTTTCTTTTTCAAGAATTGGAAGGGGACTCCTGCTCGTCCACTGGCGTGGCCTGTTTTGCCTTTCCACCCCTGCTTACAGCATCCATTTCTCTTCCTCTCGCAGCTTTTCCAGTACACCCGTTCAGTCAGCGTCCTCGTGTAAATCAGGCATTTCATTCCCCTAACCTGTTTTGT
Source organism: Apaloderma vittatum (assembly GCF_000703405.1). Taxonomy (NCBI): domain Eukaryota; kingdom Metazoa; phylum Chordata; class Aves; order Trogoniformes; family Trogonidae; genus Apaloderma; species Apaloderma vittatum. The sequence goes on from NW_009711936.1 coordinate 20,360, forward strand.
AGGTTGCTTTTGGTCGGAACCTGCTGTTTGCTGTTCCTCGCGCTTCAACCATTTTGGTCAGGTTTTCGTTCCCGGGCCCGCAGCCTGGCTCCATTTTGACCGAGAAGCCATCCCTGCTG